>NC_133461.1:1592500-1707500 GCF_048565385.1 Saimiri boliviensis | reverse complement strand
ATCTAATCAGACCTTTAAAATTACTGTTCCTGCTGAGACTTTCCCAGTGTCAGGAATGTCACCGACAGGCTTCCACCAGCCACATAATGGTCCTTTCTGTTGAAAGACCACCTTGGCACCCCTTGCTGCAAGGGAGTCACTGTTTTGGAATTTAAATAGCGTTTTGATTGGAATTCAAAACTGGATGAGCTTCATAACGAAAGCGTTAAAAAGCACCTCAGCCTCAGCCCAAGAAATAACCATGGTTCTCAGTCCTGCTCAGCTTCACTCCATGATGTCCCCTGTCTTCATGTGACACTTTCCAAACATCACCGGAGTCCACAGAACCCTGGTCTGCAGTCACTGGTTCCTGCATCCCAACAGCGAGTGCCTGCCCCAAGAGCCTGCCAGGTCCTGCTCTCCCAAGGGCACTGGGCAGCGGGAACCCACTTCAGCAGAGGAGGTCTGGAGCTGGCTTCTGGACACAAGGGATTTTGGGGGACAGAGAAACATCCAGATGAAAGTGGCTTATTAGCTGAAAACCCAGGACGAACGATCAGGGAGGACCCGGCGGAGGGACTCCCTTCCCATGAAGACCCGGTGTCCCTCACAGGAACCGTCATCATCACGATGGAGCCTGTGAATCAGGAGCTTTGCTTGCTCAGTCTGCTGCAGGCGGCCCAGCCTCTCGATGAGATGACACACATGGGGAGCTCGACCCCTCTAGCGTCTGATGGGCTCATGAATGGTCGAACGTCTGATGGTCCAAAGTCTAAGAGTTTAATCGAAGGGTCTCACGTCTAATGTCTAGTGGTCGAAGGTCTAACAATGGTCAAACAGTCTAATGTTGAACAGTCTAACATCCAATAGTCTAACAGTTTAACATCTAACAGTCTAACGTCAAAGATTTAAAGTCTAATGGTCTAACGTCTAACGATCTAACATCTAAGGTCTAATGTCTCACGGTCTAATGCCTCACGTTCTAATGTCTAAGGGCTTAATGCCTGACAGTCTAACGTCTAATCTATTACTAACATCTAGCATCTGAGCGTGTAAGTCTCGTGTCGAACAGTCTAATGCCTAACGCTCTAACGTCTAAGGGTTTACTGTCTACTGGTCTAACAGTCTGACGTCTAATGTCCTAGGGCTTAATGCCCGACAGTCTAAGGTCTGATGACCTATTAATAATAGCTAACATCTAAGGTCTAACGTCTAACGGTCTAATGTCTAAGGGTCTAGGGTCCAGGGGTCTAATGATGCGGTCCTGACTCCCCTGCATGACTGATGTGAACTCCATCATTCTTTCCACCCCCAGAACCTTTTCACCCCTGTGCAAATGGGGATAATTCCCAACTTGAAATAGGCTGTGAGAAAGAGCTTGGTAAATTCCAAGGAACAAGCACAAAGCCATAGTGGATACAGCTGATGCTCCACGGACGTACTGAGCTGCTGCCACACGGCCTGGCTCTGTTCCCCTTCAGTATGTGACTCACACTGCACATCTAAATTAGATTTATTTTCTCTATGTAGTTCTAAGTTCTAATATTTAATTTAGAAGGGGCCAGGTAACAGTGGGAGCAGGGAGGGGCAACACTTCCCATTTAAAAGCAGTTAATTAATTTTTTACATTGCACACGAGAGGCTTTTATCAAAAATTGTGCAATAATTATGCATGATGATGAGCATAAATATTTTCAGATTCAAAACTCTGGTGTCCTCTCAAATCACGGAAGCACTCAGCTGTGTTGGGAAGCCGCTCCTGCGAGAGAAGTTGCCAAATGATCACCTCGTGGCCACCCCCGTCCTTCCACTTGCACAGCCTCCCATGAGAGAAGCGCCACCCCGCCTCCGCCCTGCCCAGCTCTGTGTCTCTGAATCCATTCTGCTCCTCCCCTCTCCCTCCCCAGCTCGGAGCCCGTTCTCCAGCTCCCCTCCCTCACAGGTGGTCTCTGCCTCTGAGCCCGGTCTCCTCCTTGCCTTCCCCTGTAGTTGCCGAGTGATTTTCCTTCAGGACCATGCTCCAATCTTCCTTCAACATCCTCTGAGGTTGGTCCTGGCCAGCAAAGCCCTTCCTTGATGCTCGCTGCGAAGGTGTTCAACAGCCGGGGGTCCCTGGGCCCTCAAGGCTGGCGCTGGCTGAGGCTCGAGCTCCCCTGGGACTCTCCTCTCCTCCACTGATGCCTACCTGTCCCCTCCTCCTGGTGGCCTGCCTTGCTGGGTTCTGCACGAGAAGCCAGTCCCACCTGGAGGAGGCCAGGGTAGACAGAGCCACATGCTTACGGAGGAGAAAGCAGCTGTTACTTCCAACCAGACAGTTCCCCGGAAGAGAAGCCCCAGGGCCAAGGAACTGAGTGGGAGCAGGAACAGGGGCAGAACCCAGGCGACTCCAGCCCGCAGACAAGGGTCCCAGGGGCTTCATCTGGAGGGCGAGTGTCTGACTCAGTCCTGAAATGAGGGAGGACTGTGAAGAACTGGCTGTGATCAGGCACAGCACACTCCCACGTGCTGGTTTCATGAAGGTCCTCAAACTCCCGACAACCCAACCCAGGAAGGTGTCACGGGCTGGACAGTGTCCCTCAGAAGATGCTGTCGTCCTGACCCCAGTTGGTGCCTTTGCACACACAGTATCCGGAAATTCGATCTTTGCTAACAGGGAGGCTAATGCGAAGCCCTTAGGGCTCTGACCCTGCAGGGCTCATCTCCTCCTGAGAAGAGGAGGAGGACGTGGTGCAGAGGACGCGAGAGATGACCCGGGGTGCGGCGTCCGCACGCCCAGGAGAGAGGCCTCGGGAGGAGCCGCCGGCCCACACTTTGATCTCGGACTTCTGCGTGGAGAGCTGAGAAACTTAACTTGTGTTGCCGAAGCTGCCTGGTCTGCGGGGTGCTAGGGGAAGCCCCCAGGAGACTCGCACGCTGGAGTCACTGGGCTGGAGCCAGAGAACACACTGCCTCCCAGGTGGTCTCTACCTCTGAGGTTGGTCTGCCAGCCTATAGTTGTTCTGGAACCCGGCAAAGGACTGCCGAGCGTCAGAGCGAAAGGGACGGCTTGGGGTGGCCTCACGGACCAGCGGTCCTTGGAGGGGAAGCTGAGGCGCATTTTCGTCCTGTGGCCCCTGCTCCCCGACAGGCCAAACCCCAGCGTTCGGCCACGTCACCCCTCTTTCCGCCTTCCTTTCAGGCAGTAAAATTTCCGATCATGAACTGGACAGTGAGTGTTAGACTTAGAAATGAGAGAACTTTGCTAAAGACATTTTCTTCTTGATAAGGGGTGGGGCTTTTAAATTTCATCCCTGATTCAGCAACGTTTTGATACATCAAGACTAAGGGGAAGGGGGTGAAGAAAAACTCACTGGGCAGTGATCAGATACATCTAACAGTCAAGGCCAGGCGCGGCGGCTCACACCTGTGATCCCAGCACTTTGGGAGGCCGAGGCAGGAGGATCACTTGAGGTCCAGAGCTCAAGACCAGTCTGGACAACATGGTGAAACCCCGTCTTGATTTAAAATGCAAAAATTAGCGTGCTGGTGGGTGCCTGTAATCCCAGCTACTCAGGAGGCTGAGGCAGGAGAATTGCTTGAACCCAGGAGGCGGAGGTTGCAGTGAGCCGAGATCACGCCACTGCACTCCAGCCTGGGTAACAGAGCAAGACTCCATCTCAAAAATAAATTAAAAAAAAATAAAAATAAACATCTAAAAGTCAAGTAAATGCTCTAGTTCAGACGTAGTTGTTGGTCATCCTGTAATAAAATCATAACTGAGGTAGGCTTCGTAGCTGAGATGGGATGGGAGAGAATCCCACGTGCAGATGAGGAGGAGGGCAGGGATTTAACAGGTGAAGCTGTCCTGAAAGTGAGGGACAAAAAAATACACCGAAACCAAACACAGTGAAAATCAGAGTAACGTGTTACCGTTTGATTGTCTTTGGGGAATACCCGCAGCGCCCCAACACTCTAACAGGCGTCCCCAAACTTTTTACACAGGGGGCCAGTTCACCGTCCCTCAGACCGCTGGGGGGCCGCCACATACTGTGCTCCTCTCACCGACCACCAGTGAACGAGGTGCCCCTTCCTGAAGTGCGGCGGGGGGCCGGATAAATGGCCTCAGGGGGCCGCATGCGGCCCGCGGGCCGTAGTTTGGGGACGCCTGCTCTAGGAGGAGGGGCCGGGCTGCAGCGTGGGGCTCACAGGCTCAAGGCTCACCCGTCCACGCCTGCGTGGCAGCACCCTTCACAGGGAGAGAGATGCCAGCCTCCAAAGACACACGGGAAGGAAGGGCCGTGTGATTATTAGTTTTGCTGCGAGCAGATCAGTTATGTGCGATAAACAGCTCTCTGCTGTCACGTCTGGCCTCTCGTGGGCCTGGGCCCACAGCGTGACTTGGGCGGCGCGGGCCACGCTGGCTGGATGACAGCAGCCTTGGCAGCGGGGGAGGCAGCCTGCATCCCTGTCATCGGGACTCTTGTAATTATGACAGATGATTAAGTGTGTTATATTCGGCAAAGCAACCACAGCTGGAACAGGGACTCGGGGCTGGAACGAGCCGAGACTGTGGCTTGGAAGGCTTTTCCCTCGGGGAGGCGCACAGGCGGGGTCCTGCGGTGCCCTGGGTGGCCAGGTGGCCATCGCCTCCCGCCTGCACCGTGAAGCCGTCCCCACCCTCAGCAAAGTGGCCGGGGTGTGCCGGGGAACTGCAGGCACAAAGGGGCTTCTAGCCAGGATGCGGGGTCAGCCTCAACCCCAAACTGTCCCTGAGGATGTGCGGAAGGGGACCGTGTCCAGCTCTAACCTGGCTCTAAGTCCTGCTCCCAGAAAGCATGCAGGAGCCCAGGGACCAGCTCTTGACCCAGAAGGAGATGGCATGGGTTTCCCCAAAGGGATGGAAGCCTCTGGAGCTGCCCCTTAGCTTCCGCTCACTTCACTGACTTCAGGGCAAAGGACGAGGCCCCTTCGTTCGCCTCAGTCACAGACAGCTGTCTTCTGTGGGCGCCACGTTATCGTTATTCAGAGTCACTTTTGAAAGCGGTCGAGACAGCCTGGCCAGGCAAGGTTTGTCGAAGAGCCACTCACCGACCCTCCACGCGCCTGGCGTCCTCTGACAGTGACCTTGACTCCGCCAAGGTCAGGTTTTCTCCAAACGCAGGACTTTGGGTCGTGGTAGAAGGAACGAAGAGCCAATCTGACTCTAGAGAATCATCTTCGCCAAGGACTTTCTGCCGGGCGACTCCGTCCAGCGGCGGCTCTCGGCCCAGGCTGGCACAGGCAGAGTCGGCTCCCGCTGCTTTGGAAAGCGCCTCTGAATTTCGAAACCCGAGCAGAAGACAGGATCCACGTGGTCATCACAACAGAGAGGTGAGGCCACCAGGTGCCTCCCAAGCCTCCTGGGCCAGTCAGGGGTGGAGCACCTGCAGCCCCGAGAACTTGGGGGGAGTCCCTGCAGGCCTGTGGGGTCTCCTCCCGCAGCCTCGTGCCCCTCGGCTGCCTGTGACTTTCGCTCCTGCTCACCTATGCCCAGGTTAGAGCTGGGCAGCCAGACGCGGCCCCAAGAACTCAGCCCCAACATTCCTGGTGGACCGACAAGTCTGCTTCATCCCAGCCCCCCGTGCCCCAACCCCACACCCTCACCGTTGCTATCCATTTTTCTTCTTTGGGAAAAAAAAAAAAAAAAAAAAAAAACATTTAAGAAAATAAACCCCAAAAGGAAGAAAAGCCCAATGGCGGTGGAAGATTCCACTATCAAATCTCCAGAGAGCGTTTCTCATCCAGCTTGTCACCTGCCGTGATGGCACCACCCAGAGGGCCCTAGAGGACCCATGCAGGAGGGCCAGGTGCCCATCCAGCTGCCAGACACAGCCCACAGGCCGGCCTTGGCTCTGGGCCAGCTTCGGGTGCAGTAAGAGTCTGTTGGCTCCACTGCTTCCTCTGAAGAAGAAGGAAGGGAGAGAGGGAAGGAGGGAGGGAGGGAAGGAGGGAGGGAGGGAGGGAAAGAGGGAGGGAGGGAGGGAAAGAGGGTGGGAGGGAAGGAGGGAGGGAGGGAGGGAGGGAGGGAAGGAGGGAGGGAAGGAGGGAGGGAGGGAAGGAGGGAAGAAGGGAGGGAAGGAGGGAGGGAGGGAGGAAGGGAAGGAGGGAGGGAAGGAGGGAAGAAGGGAGGGAAGGAGGGAGGGAGAGAAGGAAAGAGGAAGGGAGGGAGGGAGGGAGGGAAGGAGGGAGGGAGAGAGGGAGAGAGGGAAAGAGGGAGGGAGGGAGGGAAGGAGGGAGGGAGAGAGGGAGAGAGGGAAAGAGGGAGGGAGGGAGGGAAGGAGGGAAGGATGGAGGGAGGGAAGGAGGGAGGGAAGGAGGGAGGGAGAGAGGGAAAGAGGGTGGGAGGGAAGGAGGGAAGGAGGGAGGGAGGGAAGGAGGGAGGGAGGGAGGGAGGGAGGGAGGGAGGGAGGGAAGAGAAAGCTTTGCAGGGTAGAATGTTGGCGAGGAGCCTCACAGAAAAAGAGCTCATGGGTTGTGCTCAGAGAAAGGACAGAGCCAGCTCCTGGGCCAGTCAGCGGAGCCTGTGGGTAGCAGGTACTTGGGTCCCCGGTAAACAGTGCAGGACCCCACGTGCCCCACAGAAAGGCCGGTGCTCACAGGACTTCACACCAGGAGTAACCTGGGAACATGTTCTTCCCACCACCCGTTTTCAAGCTGCTTCTAAACACAAGCCAGTTGTGCAGATGTATTACCGACTTAGTAATTGTCTAAATCAGACCCCAAAACAGCCATTTAGATAGAATTCAGAGAGTTCAAGTAGATGTTTAAAATGTATCATGTTTTATAAAGCTGTGCATACAGCTTCATAATTCTTAGAGAAAAATAACCTAACATTTTTACTAAACCTATAATTTTAAAACCCACAAAGAACTAAACGTCCACCCAAATGCCATATATGAAACAACAGAAGCTTATGGGAAGATGGGAATCTCATCACGCAGATATCCATGCAGGCCCGGCATTGCGGTGACACATTTCGGCACACAAGCAGAAAGTACCAGAAAGCACCTGCCGCCGGCCTGACGCTGGCAGCCCCAGCCTGTTTCAGAAACCTGCGTGCGCGCAGGACGCATAATTACAAACAGCAGAGACACCTGCGGCCCCACCTGAGACTTTATCTACACCCTTCATGACAACCAGACTGAGTTAGTAAAAACCTTTCTCTTTGATGATAGAAAGCAGTGCGTGACTAAAGCTAGAAAGATTTCAAGAAAAAAATGAGATGTTTTTCTATAAAAACGAAGGCATTTTTCTTAAATACTCTGAGCACAATCTCAAAATCCACAAATTGTTTTTGGATTTCTTGTAGAGTGAGCAAAAGTAAGCCTGTCCTCCCCAACCCCACCCCCCAAAACACCATCTGTAGTGAGTTTCAGTAACTGACAGGGTTTGAGGTGTTCACAGTCTCGTCCGCCAGAGTTCACAGCTGTAGCAAACAGTTTGGAGCAGCTCTAATTTCTAATTACAACTCACCAGGAGTGGGGGAAGTTGTCAGTTTTGCTTGTCCCGTGGTGAGACACAAAGTGATTCCGCAATCCGCTGCCAACCAAATCATCTCATTCTTTAGCAAAGCTAAGAATAGTCATCTAAATAACGGAAATCAACAGGAGTGATAAACATCTGAGGACAAGCTACTGACGTTTCCAGCGGATGTGCTCACAAGGAACCCACAGCTCCAGAAATTTCTCCAGTTTGTCAGAGAAGAAGCTGAGCTTTCCACAGTGGGTTTCTTCCTTGGGTTCTGAGATGTGTGGGGCCCAGCAAGGAGGAGCTGTCCTTCTAGAACACTCTGCGCCCCCAGCACACACACCCTGCACAGCGCCCCATCCCTGCACAGCCACTGGACGGCTGAATTACAGAGCCTGAAATCACACTCAGTCGGCCTCACACGAAGGACAAGTGGCTGCAGCTGTGTGCTTCTGAGATCCATCCTTGTGATGGGCACACGGGGCATACACAGAACGCTGTGGTCTGAGACCCCTCCCTTTGGTGGGCACACGGGGCATACACAGAACGCTGTGGTCTGAGACCCTTCCCTGTGGTGGGCACACGGGGCATACACAGAACACTGTGGTCTGAGACCCCTCCCTGTGCTGGGTACATGGGGTGTGTGCAGAAAGAAGCGGGTGCTGTGCCCCATCTGTAAGCAGGAGCCCAGCCACATGTTGCTGGGACCAGCGAGGGTCCTGCATTCCCGTCAAAGCTCAGGAAAGACAGGCTGCAACTTGGAAAGGCATGTGCTGTAGAGCCCAGCCAGCCAGTCCAGCCCACCACTGTGGCCTCTTTCCTCATTCTTCCCTCCACGTGGGTATGATGGATGGGCTGGACCAGCGGGAAGACCCCCTGTGAGGGCCTGGACCCTAGCAGCCTGGGCAGGGGCACTTGACCCCGGAGGCCAGGGATCAATATCAGAGTGCCGTGCGTTTCAGTGACTCCGTTCTGATTCTTAAACAAAAGAGGAGACTTCACAGGAGCGTGGATGAAGCCGACTACACATCCATGTCCGAGAGCCTCCCTGAGGCCCTTCAGAGAGCCATGTCATCCGCCTGGTGGACACCTCGACTTGGCCTGAGCCCCCCATCTTTTCAATTTGGAGGGTGAAGCATACGTACTACCCTGGGGAAGAATTTCAGGAAGGCTCTGCACTGGGCTTGGGGGATTTTTTAGGGAGCTTCTCCGAGGGAGGAAAGAGTGCTCCCAGGCTCTAGGTGTCATGTGTTATCACCCGCCCCCAGTGCCCGCCAAGCCCCACGCTAGTCAGGTGCAAGGCAGAGCAAGCAGGTGAGTGAGGGACGCCCCACGGGGCTGGCAGCCGTATCCCTGCGCGCCCACTGGAGCCACATGCACCACTGTTTCTCTTTAATATGAGCAAAATCTAATGCTGAGGGAGTTTCTCCAGTTAGCAATGTTTTATCAGAAAGATTCCAAAGGCATCTATGAGGCTCTCGAGAAGAGTCATCTGAAGGCTGATTGTGGTGAGCATGGCTCACTCTTCAATGTGAAGACAGCTCTCCATAAACTCTCTCTCTCCTGAAGGCGTTCGCTGAACTTGAATGTGCAGAGTCTCTGAGGCCTATAAAATACCTGCAGTGGGTTTTGTCTTCACGGCCCAGCGTTGATGAAGACATCGGCGGTAAGTGCACAGCGAGGTTTAGAACCCATGCAGCCAGTCTTTGGTGACTTATGTGCCGCCTCTCCATGCCCAACAAACCATTTTAAAATGGATTCCTTGCTTTGCTTTCAGGAATTGGTTAATTCGGGCCTCTTAACGTAGGGTATCGCATTACATTAAAACCTGACCTTCCTTGGCAGGAGGTATCGTAAAAGTTATACAAAAGAGCTCCATTCACAAGGATGTTGGTGGTGCAGTCAGACTGAATAATCAGGGCTTACTCAAAAGTAAGCAAACACAGAATCCATTCTCCTAGCCATTCATTTTAAAATTAGAGTCTTTCAACTGCTTTATGCAAGAGGCCACACAGCGTGGTCAGGTCATAAAAGTAACAACCCAATATGAAAATAAATAAATAAGAAAGCATCAGGGAGGAAGCACTGGGAGGATAATCCGAAGGGTGGCATGCCTGTGGTTGTCACAGGGAATTATGTAAGTTATCATTTTCACCTGGGCTGCTCTAGCTCCGTAAAAATTCCCTTTATGTTGGGAGTGCAGCAATGCCTGCCTGTTACTCTCGCTATAAAGTTTACTTAGAACAGAGTAGCTTGCTTGGGGCTCACCTCGTGTTTGTGGACATCTGAAGTCTTTCGGGCAATCAGGGCCCAAAGTCCCAAACGGTGTGAAGATTAGTTGCTGCCCCTTGCCACAGAAGTGATGAATAGGCACGACACACTTGGCTGCAGTCACACAATCGTTCTCACCCCATCTGTGAACCTGTGTTAGCATAAACCTGGGTGCGGGAGGCGAAAACAGGGAAACTGAGCCGTCCGCTGGAGCTCGCTGGTGGAACCTGAGCCCGGCCAGCTCCGGGGCCCCTCAGGATGGCCGACACCACTTCCGAGCTGTGGGCCGGGTTTGGGGAGAGCAACAGCAGTTTGAGCTTCCGTAGAACCACAACGTGAAGCCACAGATGAAGTTCTGACTGCACGCTGAACTCCACACGAACAGTTGCAAACAGCAGCTCCAATAACTTCCACCCTCTCCAGTGAAGAACAGGCAGCGTTGGACCTGAGGTCAGGGCTGTGGCCGTGACGTCCTCTGCAGACCTGATCTCTGTCTTCCTCCTCAGGCAGGGACCCCGTTCCACGGAAGCTGACATTTTATCAGTTTCACAGCCTATGTCCCAGCAGTTTTAATGAAGGCCAGCTAAGTCCTGCGAGCTCAGACGGGGCAGCTGCCCACCCCGGAGCGGATGGCCGTGACATCTCTGCCCAGGCCGGCTTCTCTGCTCCCAACTGGAGGGAGGCGAGGAGTCAGCCACGCCAAACCTCACAGAGTCATCGTGCTGGGGAAAAGGGCAGAATACAGAGGTCTGAAGAGCCTGTCATCCGTTAAAGCCATGAAAAAAATAGCCAAATGGTCAGAATCCACATTTTCAGGACTCAGGAAATTAACCATAACTATGCAGCCACCTAGGAATCTTTTTTTTTCTTTTTTTCAGGAAAAACGACTGAATCTGGATAGAGCAGGCGCATGCTGGCGTTTTCACGAGGCCTTTTCACCCTTTCTTTGCAGCTGTGCAGCGGCCCTGAAAGCCCGAATCCAGCAGTCACGGTGCAAACCGGCCACGGACGGGCACAGGGGGGTGGATTCCCAGAGAGCTCGCAGGACCCAACCTGCCTGGCGGGTCCGGGAAGGACCCCATATGCAAGGATGTCTTTGTGTGGCCCGACTCGCAGGCCATCCAGTGTGACAAGCCTTCTCCACCGCAGGCCATCCAGTGTGACAAGCCTTCTCCACCGCAGGCCATCCAGTGTGACAAGCCTTCTCCACCGCAGGTGTCCATTTGCTTTCTCTTCGCAACGTTTTTCCTCCCCTGTCTGATGTAAAGGACAGCTGCATGAAGCGATCATTGGAAATACGTGTTAACGGGCGCACAGTATACACGCGTGTAACTTATATGATGATGACAAGGGAAAGGGCGGGGCCTGGAGCTACGTGAAAGCACAGTTTCTGTATACTTTGGAAAGTAAATCAGTGTTAGCTATTTAAACGTCTGTATTTTGTTTCTGTATTTCTACTTTATGGCTTCCTTTAAGGTTAAACAGATATGTCTGCGTATCATTTTAATTCCTCCATCTTTTCTTTTCCTTTTTCAAAGTTATTTTCTTATTGGTTGCCCTAGGGATTTTAGTTAGTATCTTAACTAATGAAAATGTAGTTTAGGTTAGTACAAGCTCCATTTGAATAGCAAACAAATTAAATTGATATTAACCCAAACTAAATTAGACATATAGAAACAAATATTGAAATGGTATACATAGAGCTAGACTTACCAGTAATTGAATTAAATATAAATAGATAAATCACTCCAATGTAAAGACAGATTGGCGGAATGGATTTTAAAAAGAAGGATTCCAGCACATGCTGTCTAAAGGAGACACACTTTAGATTCAAAGACACAAGTAAGTTGAAAGTAACAGGATAAAAAAAAAAAAAAAAATGTTGCTTGCAAAGAGTAACCCAAAGTGGAAGAGCTGAAGTGGCTGCATAAATCTCATACGAAATAGACTCACACACAAATGTCACTAGAAACAGAAAAGGATATTTTGTAGTGATAAAAATGTCAATTCATAAAAAAGTATAACATTTGGCCAGGTGTGATGGCTTACACCTGTAATCCCAGCACTTTGGAAAGCCGAGGCAGGTGATCACTGACGTCAGGAGTTCAAGACCAGCCTGGCCAACACTGTATAATCCCATCTCTACTAAAAATACAAAAAAAAAAAAAAAAAAAAAAAGGTATAACATTTGTAAACATATATACACCTAACAACAGAGCCCCTGGATATAGGAAATAAAAGTGACAGAACTGAAGGGAGAGATAGAAAATTTTACATCAATAATCGGAGACTTCAGCCTAACTTTCAATAAGACATACAACTAGACAGAAGATCAATAAGGAAATAGAGGGCTTGAACAACACTACAAACCAATTAGACCTAACGGACATGCATGTAACACTCCACCCACAAGAGCAGAATATTCATTCCTCTCAAGCACATTAATACACTTTCCAGGATAGATCATGTTCGACCACAAAGCAAGTCTCAGTCAATTTAAAAGGTCTGAAATCCTGCTATAAACAATTGCATGCCAAAAAATTAAATAATATATATGAAATGGAAAAATTGCTAGAAAGATATGAAGTACTCTAAGAGAAATTGAAAATATGATTCCAGAAATACTGAAAATCTAAATCGGCCCATAACAATAAGTAAAGTGATTGAATTAGTAGTGATTTAAAAAAAAAAAAAAAAAAAAAAAAAAAAACCTCCCTACAGAGAAAAGTCCAGGGCCAGATGGCATACTGGTGGAATCTACCAAATATTTAAAGAAGAATTAACACTTATTCTTTACAGAGAGAAAGAGAGAGAGAAGTGTCATGAATTCTTACAATTTTATGTTAACCTGGTTTTGGCCATTTTGATTTTTACTATCTAGCTCAAATAACAGGTTCTCATTTTCATTCCTCTGGCTGGGGCAAGCTACCCCTCACCCAGCACCCACACACAGCCTCAGAGCCAACAGTACCTCAAGATAACACCTCCTCACAGGCTAGGGTTATCACAGCTGGTTGCCTTGACCTGTGCAATTGCTACCCTGCCTCCCAAATGCCTAAATTCTCCACCCTGAACCTCACCAAAGACAAGGGTCCCAGGTTCATACTCCCCCTGCCTGCCCTCCCTGACCCCATCTGTGGGGCCTCCAGGTTTGCCATGCACCCCCCAGGACCTGTGAGGAATAAAATATTTATTTCCATTCTATGTCTCTGCTAATCACTAAAAGTGTGCCTCCAGTTTAAAGATCCTACAGTAAATAGAACAGTGAAAAGTTTCAACCCTTTCTGTAAGTCCAGTATATTACCCTGATTCTAAAAGCAGACAAAGACACTACAAGAAAGGACAAGTACAAACCAGGGCCCGTGATTAAAATAAATGGATTCTCAAAAACTACAGCCAAACCGAATCCAGCAACATAGGGGGAAAAAGAAAGGTTGCGCCCAAAACCCAATGGAATTTATCCCAGTGATGCCAGTTTGTTCCCATACGAAAATCAGTCGTGTAATGCACCATGTGAATAAAGAACAGAGCACAGATAGATACAAAGCATTTTAATAGATCTAATAGATGCAGAAAAAGCATTTTACAAAGCCAGCACACCTTCATGACAAAAATAAAACGCTCGGTAAACTAGGAATCATGGGGATCTTCCTCAACCTGATAAAGGTCAGCTATGAGAAACCCACAGCTAGCTTCTTACTTAACGGTTAAAACCAAGCTTTCCCTGCACGATCAGAAACAAGGCAAGGATACACATAAGACCACTTCCATCCAACATTGTTCTGGAGATCACATTCCTGGCAATTAGGCCAGGGAAGAAGCAAAGGCATTCACATTGGAAAGGAAGAGGTGAACTGTCTCTAGGGGCAGGTGACATGACATCATATATTGAAAGCCCCGGGGAGTTGCACACACACACACACACTGTCTGTGCTAAGTTCAGCAAGGTTTCAAGAGGGAAAGGTAAATTTTAAGGACAAAACATTCAGCATAACCCAAGTATGAAGTGAGAAGCAGTGAAAGCCAAACCTGGAAGGGTGTGCAGTGGTCCCCAGTCTTTTTGGCACTGGACTAGTTTTGCAGAAGATGATTTTTCCACACACTGGGATGGGGACGGGGGTTGAGAGGTGGAGGGGGCTCTGGGGATGAAAACGTTCCATCCACCTCGGATCCTCAGGCGTTAGACTCTCATAAGCAGCGCACAGCCTAGATCCCTCACAGGCACAGTTCACACCAGGGTTCACACTCCTCTGAGACTCTAAGGCCACCTGATCTGACGGGAGGCAGAGCTCAGGTGGGAATCCTCGTGCACCCTCCACTCGCCTCCTGCTGTGCAGCCCGGTTCCTAACAGGCTGGGTTCCAGTCTACGGCCCAGGGCTTGGGGACCCCTGCACGTCAGCCAGGGCATATGGGGTTCTTGGGTCACGGTAGAGAGGTCTCACCCCTCTTAGTCACCACTTCCTCATTTATAAATGAAAACATTACTTGCGGGATAAGATATTCATGTACGTGAAATCTCACAATGCAGAGGACACAGCATGGTGCCAGGCTTCTGGTAAATTCTCAATAAATGTTAGCACTGCCGAGATTTCTGAAATAATAAAAGTGTGTTCATTTATGAAGTTCAAACTAAAAGGCAAGTGGGGCTGCCTATGGGATGGGCATTCCAAGTCACCAAACTTCGCGTGTTGACATCAAGTGGAAGCGTGCATGAGGATGTGGGGAGGGGAATTGTCGCTAAAAGTAAAGAATTCCAAACTTCTAATGAATGTGTCTCATGTGTGATACTATGTTAAACACTTTATCTCTTTTAATTTCACAAGAATCCTAGGAGGTTAGACTCTGTGATATCCTAAATTTTCAGGTGAGAAAATTAACGCTCAAAAGAGCAAGTTCTTTTTATAAAGTGTGAACCAGAACTCTTCGGTGCAATGCCACCTTCACTAAAATATCAGGGGACAACAAATGAGGTTGGGTGTGTTCATTTAACTCACATTTTAGGAGCATCAGTACACAACGCACCGAGGGGATAAGAAGATGTCTCAGCCGCCACCCTTGCCTCCAAGGGCTGCGGCTCATACGCTGGCGAGCTTCAGCAGACCCGGGACGTGGACCGGGCACCTTCTTCACACTTCAGCAAGAGAGCTGGAAGCGCCTGGGCAGCATCTGTGCATGCTGTGGCCTTTAGAACCCGGAAGCACCAGAACTGAATGAAGCTGGTGCTCCTATTTTGGATTGTTTAAGATACCTGCGCTGAGCACTGAACACCAGTAAACACTTAGATATAAGTTGCTGTCTACACCAAGTTATGACTGCCAAAGTGTGGTTCTCCCATTAACTGACACCTCATGGGCTTCCTTCCCAATTGACTTCTGAGGGTAAGTACCCAAGTCTTTTCTCTACCTAGAAGCCTACCCATTTGCAAGGATGATAGTTAAGTTGTACCTCTATAGACATTCCCACTATACTCTCGAAACTTCAGTCATTCAATGACAAATAAGGGAACCCAACGTGGCCTGGGTCTCCCGTGGCCAACGCAACCACAGCGTGGGTGGAGCCCTGCCGGCGGTCTCTGTACCACGCAGGCCGTGCTCAGGAGGGCATGTGACACCCTGCCGTGGCACGGGGCTGGGGCTGGGCTGGAACCCTGCTGTCTGGGCATTGATAAGGCTCGTCATGGTGCCTGCGTATTATTTCAGGATTGCAGACCACTGGAGCTGATGGCAAGACTGAATGAGGAAGTAGTGACGTGAAGAATGCCGTGCCTGTATTCTGTGTCGCTCATTCTTTAAACAAAGACACGAGGTCTTCACTTTATTTCTAAAAGGGGCAGCATCTCCTCCAGCCAATCGATTTTGGAGGTTAGAGTGGTAAGTGGTGATGAGCATCAGCCTAGAGCTCAGCAAACGGATGCACTTGCTGGTGCCATTTCTTCGGTGTCAGGTGCTGGTTAAGGGGGTTAAGCTCCCAACCTCAGTTGCCTCACCTATGAGATACACACTGTGATGTCTGCCACCCGTGGCAGTTGTGAGGAGCTGAATATCAAGCCAATAAGTATTTTTAATCTTCAAATGGTACTATTCTTTGATAATATGTGGTGTAAGTAAATCAGTTGTTCACTTAATCAGACTGTGTCTTGGGTTTCGAACTTAGGAAAAAAGAGATAACATCTTCCTATCTTAGTTGTATTGCAGAATTTGAGACTTCCCACAGGGGAAATAATTTCACATATAAGCATCATTCAGAAGACTGACATCAACTCATCATGGCAGCATGATGACATTTTTCCCATAAGATATTTAAATTGTAGTATTTATTATTTTTCTCAGGTGTAAATACAAGGAAACCATGTTAAATGTCATATTTAAGGAAGTGCCATAAAACAAAATTCCTATGAGATGAGGAAGCAAGAGGAGAGAGCTGTCGCCAGCAGGAGCCTTCCTGAGTCAAGCTGCAGAAATTTCAACGATGCCAAGGAGAAGTGAGTCAGAGCCCTGGCGTTTCTCAGATGCTCTTGTGAACTTGAACTTTCAGAGGGCTCGCAAGGTAATCACGGCAACCCTAGAAAATCTTCTGGTCTAGAAGGAGAAGGAAGCAAACACACCAGCACGGAAGGACCGTGTTCCGTCCGCGCAAAGCAAGTTATTCAGTGACGCGCTTCCCACGTTAAATGAGCCGGGGGACCACACACTTAAATATACTTAAAATTCATTATACCTCAGCTCATGATAGTATTTAAATTGCATTTAAGTTGTTTATTCACATGTTGGACTTGTCAGATGAAAAACGTATTTTTGCCCTGACGCCAAGCTTCCATGCCTGAGGGTGAACATGCATGGTGTACCCCAAGGCCCACGGGGAGCCTGGAAAGAGGGTGAGGAGGGTCTCGTGTACAGCCACTCCCCACTATTAGAGCACTGTCTGTTCTGCAGTGGGCATCAATTATTTAAATGATTACACTAAAAGTAATATTTCACCATCATTTTACTAGATTTATATTTTGTTAAATAAAAAAATTAATGATAAACTTTAAGATGTTAAGGAATGAAATGATTTTTAAAACTTCAAATAGAATAATTTGAAAATAGATCTCAATATTTAACTGTAAGTCATCACTGCAGGTCAGTCTACAGAAAAATTCCTCAAAATTTAAACAGAAGCGGGAAATTGAATACCTCAGTGTATTCTTCTGCATAAGCCTAAAGAAAAGAAATAAGGAAAAGCATTGAAAACGATACAAATGTTGGGCTCAGAGGAAGATGTCCTAGGGGCCAGCAAAACCCCATCAGCATGGAACCTTGTGAGCAGTTCATGACAGAAATGGGGAAATCTCCTCCTTCGCCTCTCCCCAAATCCAGAAGAAGATAAATATAGATACAGGTAAATTTGCTAATTAAGAAAGATTCTTACAGTGATGAAATTTGATGAGAGCTCACCATATTTCCCAGGTTGTGGGGTGGAAGGAAGGTGGGAGCTGATGTCTAAAGTTTGTATCCTTAAGAACTCCCACGGTCTGAAGCAATACCTTTTTCAGGCTGTGGACGTAGGAAAGGCATCGTTAATCTGACAACATGAGCAAGCCTCTCTCTCTTCTGAAGCCAAGTTCTACTTCTGGAGAAGCAAGTTGCACTGTCAATGACATTTGCAGGGGCGTTCCCAAGTTATCAGAAAAGTTTCTGCATCCTAGACAAGTCCACGGTCCACAGATTCCCATAGGCACAGGTCCATGGTCCACAGATTCCCACGGGCACGGGTCCACGGTCCACAGATTCACACAGGCACGGGTCCACGGTCCACAGATTCCCACAGGCGCAGGTCCACAGTCCATAGAATCCCACGGGCACAGGTCCGCAGTCCACAGATTCCCACAGGCACAGGTCCACAGTCCAGATTCCCATAGGCACAGGTCCATGGTCCACAGATTCCCATGGGCACAGGTTCACAGTCCACAGATTCCCACGGGCACAGGTCCACAGTCCACAGATTCCCACGGGCACAGGTCCACGATCCACAGATTCCCACCGGCACAAGTGAGCCTCTGCTGTGGCTGCACGCTCCCTGTAAGCTTCTTGTTCTTTGCACAGGACACACATCTCCACACTAGAAGCAGCTGGCCCGGTCACCAGCCTGGGCCACAGCATCAGACCACTGTGTTTCTTTGTCCAGTAGATGGAGAACTCTTTGAGGGTGAGGACCATGCTTGCTTTATTTAAACTCCCAAAACCTAGAACAGACCTTTGCCAACAGTTGACTCATTGCAAATATTTTCTAAACAAGTGAATGAACTGAAAAGCCAGAGTTCTCATCACTCAGCCATCTTTACAGACCAGGTGTCCATTGCCAGAGCAGGAAGAAAATGAAAACAGGTTTCCATGTCTAAGGCCACAGATGCAGTGGTTGGCTAGTGGCCGCACCACAAGGGCCACGCCCTGCAACGCAGTGACCAGGTCTGGCCACTCAGCCTCCCCTTGGTAATGAGCACCTCCCCTGGATTAAGGGGATTATGTCTGACTCTAAACCTTGTTAAGAGAAAAAAATGCATGAGCAAGCTTGCCTGAGTCTCACAAGCGATGCCAGGCAAAATCTTCAGGGCAGAGAAAATATAAGAAAGAAAAGTCTACGGAGGAAGGGTGTGGTGGAGTCAGATTCTGGTTCAAATCCCCAGGTCAGTGGGCGGTTCCACTTCAACTTATACCCCCACCCCCAGCCACTCCTCCCAGTCTCCAGGAGAAGCGCACACATCACTCCCACAGGGAAGAGGAGTGGCTGTCTGTGGCCTGAACCTGCATACCATGGGGGCTTCGTGAGGGTTTCACACACCAATCACCGCAGGACAGCCACAGCGGTCATGCCAGGGAGACCGAGAGGTTGCCATGCCTCAGTGCTTTGAACGCCGCATGGGAGAAGCTCACCAAAAATACGGATCTCAGCACATCTGAAAAAATGCAAACAGTTTTCTTTTTGTTTTCTCCCCCTAGTAAGACCTTGGGCTTGAATGCCTCATGATACAATATTTTCAGAAGATAAAATGATACCGATGAAGAATCTACTCTCTAAAAGCTTTCTACTGGATATACTTAGCCACCAATTGACAGAAAGACAAAGAATGGGGAAGAGGGAGCATAAATATTAAAAACAAGGTTGTCGTTTACTTATTCCGGGGTTATGATGTTGGAGCGCTCACATGATGATCTTAGCAGGATCTTCAAAGGTCCTGTCCTCAAAATCTCCACCCCAAGTGCTTGTGCTGTAAGCCAGAGGCTGTCAACCTCCCTCCTCTACCAGCGGGTCAGTCAACAGCTCAGCGTTCCCCCAGCGCAAGCCCTCACCTCCACAATCACCCGGGTGGTCAGCAGACACGTGGCGTGGGCTCCCGGCTGTGTGGGGCGCCCGGACACGGCCTCCTGTCTTCTCTCCCACAGTTCTGTCTTTTTCAGCTCTGCTTCTGACCACCCAAAGCCCTCCACTCGGCCTGGGCAAGGTGCCCAGGGCACGGGGGCACACACCCATGGCCACCCCCCAGAATTCAGAACGGGCGTCCCCATCAGCTCCACTCCGAACAGACAAACACTCCTTCCTCTGCAATTAGCAGGCTTGGAATGTTATTTTGTACACAGGCAATAAAACATATCTTCAATAGATTACCCAGTTTTCAGATGCCAAGACACAGAAAAAACGTAGAGGTTTTAAAAATGATTCTAAAAATATTTTGCTGGGCTTATTTTCTTTGCTGTTTATTTGTGTTTATCAATAATACGAAAAGAAGTCCCAGGAGAGGGGAAGAAATTCTTATTTACATACTGACTAAACCTCCTGGAGCTTTTTCTTCAATCAGCAGTGAGGCCACACCAGGGCTGAAAAGTCTGTGTGAGAGAGCGAATCACTGAACAAGCAGGGTGGCCCCTGGGATGGGGGCGGCTCCCCCTCGATAGACGTTTCGGAAACAGAGCCTGATAACAATCACTTGGGATGCGCCCTTAGCATTTATTAATATACTCTGTAAATGGCTTCTTAGGCACGTGGGGCCGACAGCAGCTGGATCGCCTGGAAATGAGCACGCGTATCCCTGACACTAGGACCGAAGAGCGGAAGACGGAGCGTTGCCGGAAAACTGCACACAAGTGCTGTACAGACAGCGCTGCCGCTCACACACAGCTGCAGAGTACTCCGTTCCCTGATTTACAGTAAACAGATGAAAACCTTTCATAGATGACTCAAATCTCAACCTGAAAATAACATGATCTGGAGATGTTCATGCCTTTGTTACATAGAAACCGAAGACACCCAAATCCCGCCGGGATAGCAATCCTAAACGCACCGGGCTTGGCCCCAGCCACGGCTCCAGCCGCAAAGCACTGAGTAGCCTGGTGGGCGCCCACAGCATCAGGGGCGCTTTAAACCCCATCAAGCCCAGCACCTTCCCCTCTCGCCGTGACTCCCGCCCTTCCAAGGAGGACAGACAGGGAGATGCGGAGAAACAGGCCTCTGTCCTAAACAGGCAGGAGAAAGGCCAGACGAAAGCACTCCAGAAGCCACACCTTCTTCTGGGTAGCCCCAAGTCTTCCTGCGTGTGAGGGTCACGGGCACCCCAGTCACGTGGCACACACAGTGGCCTCGGCTCTGGTGGCTCTCTGCAGCTGCCCGTGGTCTGGGTTCAGACGGCTTCAGGTCTATTGGTGTCCTTCACAAGTTCCGGCTTGGTCTACAGCCACGCAGCAGAGTTCACGCTCAGAGCCCACGTGGGAAGCTGGGTTTTGCGTGGTCGAGCTGCCTTGCGATTCGTGAGGCATCACGGGCTTCAGTAAAACTGGAGCATGAACTAAGGGAGGCTCTTTGGACAATTTTTTGTGACTGATGAGTGAAAACTCACATAGAGAGAATTTGGATTAAATTCTCCGCCTCTATGACCCCAAGAAACAACTGTTCCAATTCCCCACTCCTCAAGCCTGGGCTCCAGGCCGCGCTCTCGGGAGCCAGACTTCCGCACAGGGCTTTGCGGACGCCTCCGAGATGGGCGTGTAGCAGGCCCTTAGCCAGCCAGCCTCAGGTGGAAGCGGGACAGACACAGTCATGTGCAGCTTCAGACCCTGGGACACATGGTGAATTCACGAGAATAATCGCTGGGGCCCCAAAAATGCCCCTCGGTCCCAGGTGTGTGATGGCGCCTCAGCTGCCCTTGCCATGGTGTGCCATTGCTGTTTCTAAGCCCAAATGGATCTTGCTGGTAGATGCCTGGTGCAGTCACCCATTTGTTATTCAGGCTACTAGAAATATTAAAGGAAACGCAGGTCATCAGAACAGTTCATCCACGTGATGACTGCCCCGTGAGACCACGGCGATGGCCCCCAGCTCACAGTAGGAGCGGCTACTTCCTAAGTGACATGAGGCGCTGACACATGTGATGATGATGACGGTGACGCCAGGTAACACAGCACAGCCCCACCCATGTCAACAGGGCTCCCTCGGAGGCAGCAGCTGGGGCCTGAGACACTCAGCGGGAGAAGGGGTGGAGCCTGGGTCGTGGGCAACCCTGAGTCCAGGGGACGAGGCCAGGACAGAGGTCTCGCCTCCAGCCACTGGTGGAGCTCTCGGGTGTGAACAGAGCGACAGGTCGTGGGGTTCCCAAGTCTGCCCCTGCCCCTGGGGACCCTCACAGCCTCACAAACCCAATCATGGATTGTTTTCTTATTTTTCTCTTCTTTGTTTTCAGTTAGCTTCATCTGACCGTTACAACACCTGGCGTGTTCTGACCAGCACACAAGAGACAAGGGTCACACTCACACCCACGGACACACACACACACAACGGTAAAAGTGTCTTTGTGCATCTTTGCGTCCATTGATGATGGCATCTGCTGTCAGCTTCTGCTTCTGCCTTCATAAAGCTTTTAGATCAATAGCGGAGTCCAGTCAATCGACAAGCGTCTGGAGACGGTCAGTGCAACTCCGCATTCTACCACGCACTGTGAGAAACACAAAGAATTGTGCCAGATGCTCCCCGGGCCCGGGGAGCTGCCGGCGTGATGAGAACACCCAGCCAACATCTACAAACAAGTGAATGCCCGCAGATCCAGGGCTGCGGAGCACACACCCAGGGTGCCCGTGTGCTCAGGGTGGCCTTCCTGGAAGAAGCACCTTCAGAGTTCGGCCAGAAGGGACAGGCACGAGGAGAACTTGGAGAGGAGGATCTGTGGCCGTGACGGACCCTGAGCAGCGAGCAGAGGGAAAATCACACCGAGGACACGGGCCCGCTTGCCCTGGGGAAAGAAGAGACGAAATAAAAACAGCCCAGACGGGGGGATGCGGGTGCATTCGGATGGGGTCCGCGGGTGTCCAACTCCGCTCACCCAGATGTTCTCAGCCAGCATTCAGGGAAAGCAAATCTCAGTGCGTGCAGAGCGGACGGCGCAGACAGGATTCCAAAAACGCTTCACCCCCGCGGCCCTTCCTGCCAAAACCTCGAGAAAGCTGACCTCCCAGAAACGTTAGTGCGGACCATGATGAGATCAACCTCCGACTGCCCCACAGAGGGGCCCGAAGCCACGAAGCCCACCGGTCTCTCTCTGCACGGTGCTGGCTGTGCTCCTCCAGCGGCCCCCGCCCCACCCTGCCGTTCTGTGCGGGAAGCAGGCCCCGTGCTAATCGTGACTGATTGACTGTGCCCTTAGAGGACTGCCTCCATCACCCCGACACCAGCGAGCTCTGAACGACCTTGCCGAGACCACCGCTCGGAGGACAGCCGCCACACAGCTCCCCAAGGCAGGAGGGAGCCCGCAATTGTTAACAGGCTCCACAGAAGTGTAAAGATTGCAATGAAACCAATGAAAACGTGTAAAACCAGCTCCTAATTAACTCACTTCCTCGAAGACCAGGATTTACTCTCGGCAAACCCTCACTAATGAGAATTTCAAGAGCTGAGAGAAACCAGATGTACAGAATCTCCAGGACAGTGGAGGCAGTCCTAGGGTGTAGGGGATTTTGTGTATCTTCAGCCTATCAATAGTGCTGAAAGCACTTGGCGCGCTGGTCAATAAGTCGTATTACCAAAATCTAGGGTGTGGCCATTCTAAAGGAAAATCAATCGTTTTGTCATAACTAGGCTGATTGGGAGATGGGAGTGAGTTTTTTTCTCAGATGTTAAGCATGATATTCTACGTGGCACTCTTTAATTAAAAGCAGACAGGCTCTGCGAAGCCACTTCCGCATGTGCCCGCACCTGGAGACACAGTAAGATGCACAAACAGCTGCGTCTGGGTTACCGTCCTGCTGCCTTGTGCTTTACGTCGGACTGATCGTCTGAATCCCAGCAGTTGAACAAAATGTACCATTCCATCCTACAGGATACTCGATTACGAGGTTGGCTACTATGATTTCCTGAGTCATAGTCTAGATAGGAAACATAATTCCTTCCACCACTTATATTTATGGCACGCAGCGTGTGTGTCACGCTCCATGTTTAAACATATCTGCAAGTACATTTAAAATGCATGTCGGCCACTGTACCAGTGTTCTCTGCGTGTAGCCATTTTTCATCTCATTCCCAGAGCACTGATAGCAAGTGTGATCTGTTTCCCACGTGGCTGGTATTCCCCCTGGGGGAAGATGTGAAAAGCCAGATATCAATAACCAATATCACCATGGTATTTCAAAAGGATAGACAGATACTCATCATTACCTACATATTTTAAAAGAAAGTTAAACTTGGGCGTGCCCGGATGTGACAGCAGGACGCCCTGTCTCCCACGGGCCGTGACTAACAGCTGGGCGTGTTTTTCCTCCGCGGTAAAGGAGCCACAATGTGCGTGGCTGTCCACGCATGGAGGTTTCATGGAGAGCTCCCGTGTTTGGTGCTCAGCTTATGCCGGCAAACCATGCGCCAGGGCCGAGTCTCCGCTGAGCACCCTTTGCGCCGGTTACCAGCTAGGTGTCCTCTGAAGCTGCCACCAGCCCGTCACTCAGCTGGGACGCTCCGTGGCTGCCGTGGCTGGCGGTGGGATTTCCGAGGCGCGTTCTCCTCCAAACAAGCGCTGAGGAAGGTTCCTGGAGCGCCTGGTTCAGCCACTTCCGAAAACCAAACGGTGGCACCGGGCCGAGCTCTGGCAAGGCCGCGTGACCGCCCCGCGGCTGGCATGGGTGAGCCGGCCGGGTGCCCCGAGTCCCCGAGTCCCCACGTGAAGGCCGCCCCGGTGCCCGCTGGATCCCAGGCCCGGGAACCCGTCACACCGGCTGCCTCCGCCTCGTAAAGGGACGAGATGTCCCAGTTAAGGAACACGCCATTGTGCAGTGAGGTTCTCCGGGACGGGCGGAGGGACGGGCAGGGGGACGCGCAGGGGGACGCGCAGGGGGACGGGCAGGGGGACGCGCAGGGGGACGGGCAGGGGGACGGGCAGGGGGACGCGCAGGGGGACGGGCAGGGGGACGCGCAGGGGGACGCGCAGGGGGACGCGCAGGGGGACGGGCAGAGGCCGGAAACGTCCGCACAAACCCAACGCTGCGCTTCGGATCCGGCACCAAGACGGGGTTTGCCGCTGCCTTTCGGCGGGCGGCGGGCACTCGGGGAGGGCGCCCCGGACCTCGGGTTGGTCCATTCCAGCCGGGTACGCGGGGCGCGGGGCGCGGGGCGCGGGGCGCTGCGGGGCGCCACGCCCTTGGTCTGCTCTTAACCCGCGGCTCTCTCCTGCGTCCGCGGAGAGCTCGGGCTCCAGGCGGGATCTCAGGGAGGGCGGGGCCGTGCTCCTTCCCCGGGGGAGACGCTCGGCGGCCGGAGGACGGGGCCGCGCCCTCGGCAAGGTGGGCGGGCACTCACACTCCATACGCACGCGGACACACAGCACACACTCCACACGCCACACACACACCCCACACACTCTCCACACACACACCACACACACCCACACGCCACACACACTCCACACACACACCACACACAGCACACACACACAGCACACACACCACACTCCACACTCCACACACACCACACTCCACACACCGCACACACACCCACACGCCACACACACACCACACACACACCACACACACACCACACACAGCACACACACCACACTCCACACTCCACACACCACACTCCACACACACACCACACACTCCACACACACACCACACACACACACCGCACACACACACCACACACACACCGCACACACACACACACCCCACACTCCACACACCACACTCCACACACCGCACACACACACACACACCACACACAGCACACACACCACACTCCACACACACACACACACCGCACACGCACACACACACACAGAGCACACACACACACACACAGCACACACACACACCGCACACACACACACCCCACACTCCACACACCACACTCCACACACCGCACACACACACACACACCGCACACACACACACACACACACACACCACACACACTCCACAGACACACACACACACACACACACACCCCCTCCCTCACAGGGGCTGACCCGGAGTCCCACTGCCGCAGGTGGATTCGGGACGGTGAGGAAGCGTGAAGCTGGCTCCCTGCCCCTTCTGGACAGTCAGGCGGGCAGATCAAACTCATCCACAGCAGCTTCGAGCCGCTGGTGGCGCAGCCCCGCCTGGAGGTGGCGAGGCCTTCCCCACGCGGGGCCTCCCCGCGCTCGGACCGCAGGGTGCTGGGCGCTCGGGCGTTTCTCTTTTTCACATTTTGCTCCTGTCTGTGTCCCACTTCGCAGCCTTTTTCCGGACGGAGATGCGGTGACAGACACACCAAGCCGCTCGGCTCCGGGTCCCATGTCTGGGCTCCGTCACCCGGGACGCTGAATTCACGCCTTCATCTGGAGCGCTGTTTCCCTCCCCGGGGGAACCCTCTCCTGTCCGCAGGGTGAGCTCCGAAACAAGGGCCCATCGGATGTCGTCACGTCATGTTTCGGGGCACTCAGGCACGAACGCGGCTTGCAGCATATTAACTTCGATCAGCGTTTCAGACACACGTACGTCCTAGAGACAACCGTGATTCGATAGCAAAGGAATTATCACAGATCTTTTCTGTTGCAGTTATGTGTGTGTGTGTGTGTACATATCTCTATGGTTTAATGAAATTATAGACTATATATATGTTCGTGTATATATGTATACATATATATGTGTGTGTATATATACACACACACATATAATTTCATTAAACCATAGATTTAGGAAGGCCTTTAAAAACTCATTCGACTCACTTCTCCGCTTGTAAGTTAATGTTTGAAAATCGAAAGTAAATGCTTCCATGTATTGAGTAAAGAGTAGGCAGGAGAACTGGGACTCTGCTTTCGACACGGTTTCTTATACTGAGAATGGCCCTGCCAGGTGGAGATGCAGACCCCACTTTGCAGATTGGAAAATGGAGGCCACAGAGAAAGTGCTGTGCCCACAGCCACAGGCCAGGCGGGCAGACCCAGCATTTAGACTTCACACCGTTAAAGCAAAATGCCTTCGCCTGTGACCTTCCTGTCACGTGCACAGTGAGCAGACACACACAGCTCCCACCACAGGACTGCCCAATGCCAGCTGCACATTTACGTGTGTGTACACACATGCCCCGCGCATACGCACTTACATGATGCAATATAAAATCATGTCAGAAAACGGGTAAAAACAGAGCTGTAGAAACAATTCAGGATTTCTCTGTTTAATCCGTTTTTACTGAGTTCAGTTAAATATGATTAAGATGCAACAAGTTTTTGTGACATTTTCAGAGGACGAGTGACATCTGCATAGTACATAGTTCATACCATGTAGAGGAGGCAGCAATAAATCTTGCACCAGACTTTCTGCAAGAAAAAGTCCAATATAGTACGCTACTTTTCTTGAAGATAAAAAGCTGCGATATTTTCAAGTTTGAAAGTCTTGCATTCTCAGGACTGAAAAGACCCCAGCCCTATTTCTGTTCATCCCAGTCTCCCTCCCGTGTGTGCCTGTCCCCAGCCCAGGGTAAAGTCACCCTTCTGCTGTGCCTTACCCTAAGCACAGCTCTGCTCTGAAAGCCGCTGTGCAATGCAGAAGCTTATTTTATACACTGTTTAAATCACGAACTGGAAAATCTATCAAGGCAATATATATGTGCCATATAAAAATGTGTCTCCCATAAAAACTCATCCTGTAGTCATCAAGACTCATTGGTCATGTTAATTACGACGATGTCTCCTTGGGCTTTTCATAACTCAAATGCCTTTCACGAAACCTGGACAAGGTCATGACAGGAAGCCTCTCCTTGCCACGCCTGCCTGCCTGAGGTCCTGAAGCTGTGCCCAGCACGGCCAGGTGGACAGGCGTGTGCACAGTGGCCTCTGTTTTCTTCCTCCTGACGCTCAGGCCAAGGAAACAGTAACCGCTACTAGAGTCTGCGCAACAGATCTTTGCTCCCAAAGTATTCCTAAGTGTTCTTATTCCCATTACACAAATGAGGAAACTGAGGCTCTGACTGTTCAAACGTGCTCGGTTATCCAGCTCCTACGGAGGTAGAATCAGCAGCAAAGCCCAGGCACACCCCACTGCAAAGCTCACGCCCGGCGGCTCCTGTGGCCAGGCTGACCACTGAAGAAGCTGGGATGCATGACCTTTCTGTCCCTCCCGGAAGACCTCACTTCCTGACTGTAAAGGAATGAGGACATTTATCACACGGAGAGGCCCCCAGGGGGGCAGCAAAGGCCACAGAGTTGCTCCTTGTCCCTAAATCTCTGGCTGTGCTCTAGCTTTGGACAGCGACAGTCGGGGAACAGCACCCCAGAGACAAAGGACTTCTGGACACCCGGGGGCTTCTCCTCCCCCTGAGTGTCAGGGCTCATTTCCATGCCATCGTCTCTGCCCTAACTTTTATAGAAGCCTGATAAACTCCTTCTAAGCATGGGACAGTCTCAGTGAAATTGTATCTCGGCCACAAATCTCCGAGCTTTGTAAATGTCAAACCGAATCAGGTTTTTAATACTTGGTAATGGAGACGTGAAAACTCCCATTCCCTGTCTCTGACATGAGTAGGGCCTCTGAGGCTTCCTGCTCCTGAGGAAAGCCCCAGCTGCCCAGGCACGGGCAAGTCTTAGGGTCTCAGCATCCACTCCAGTTTCACTTACAGCAGTGAGCAGGCCGAGGACCCTCACGACGCCCCACGGCCCTCAGGGACCCGCCGTGGCCTGCTCAGCCCTTAGCTCCCAGAGTCCTCATGGCTTCACCGGTGATGTGGCTTCATGAGACTCAGAAAACAAAACTCAGGCAAGATGATGAATTCCAGAGAGAAATCTGAGAATTTAAGGTGAAACAGCAGCCTTCAAACTGGGCACCAGGGCCAAGGGGCACGCCGTCCCTGGAAGTCACCAGAAGTCCTGGGCATCACTGCCGCTACACGGCCTCTCAGCTTCCTGCTGGATATTTTAACTGGATGAAAGGGACCGGCAGACACCTTGTTTGGATTCATAAATGGGCTCCCACCTCATATTCCAGGCCTGAATTTAATTTGTTTAATATTCCCAACACTAACGATGCCTATTTAAGACATCCTGTTAAAAGTTTGTAACATTAATTTAATGGAAAAATGCCAATATCACTCTAAGAACTCTATTAGATTTTCTCCCTGTTAAATTAATGTTACTAACTTTTAATGGATGTTGTAATTAGATGTTATTATTAACGGGAATATTACCCAAATTAAAATCAGACCCTGAGAGAGACACGGCGTAGATTTACAAGTGCGTAAAGCTGCAGCATCTGGATGCCGGGCCGGACGCGCGGCCTGTGCGCCCCAGAACCGGCCGTGGAGGCAGGCGCCGGATTGCCGGGCCCGGCGCGCGGGCGGAGCTGCGGCTCCCACGTAGGGAGGAAGCGATGGCTCCCCGCACGGCCTACGGAGGACGGGGAGCCATCTCCCAATTTCACACTCAATTTAAAGGGTCACTCTCCATCCATCCTGATTGGGCTCGGCAGTTTGAAATTGATTGTTTGGGTTGTAAAGCTCTCCTGTCTTCCTAGCCAATTTAAAAAAGAGGTGGCTAAGCTACCAGCTTATTATGAGCTGGAGAGCAGAAGCAGAGGGAATGTCATGAATTTAGAGCTGCTGGGTCTGACCCTGGCCAGTGATGGGAAACGACAGAGCCCTCTTGCTGGTCAGGGGTCTCCCGGATGCACGGGGCCGGGTCCTGGAGGAAAAGCTGGCTCCTCACCCGGTGCTGGCAAAGGGCTGCAGCGGGGACCCGAGGCTGGGCTCGGGCTTGGCAGGAGAACCACCCTCTGACCAGTTTTCCTCACGACCAAGGTCTCAGCACCGCACGGCAAAGCCAGCCCACATTTTGCAGACAATTCCCCACACTCAAGAGGCGTCCTGTTAGGAGAAGGACGCGGGAGCGCACGGTTCCGGGGACACGGGCTCCCCACCTAGCAGGGACGTGATGTCCTCGTGAAACACAAAGTCCACACAAAGCTGGGGGACCCGAACAGAGACCACCGACCAACCGTCCACAGACACGCTAAGGGCATTCAGCTGTGGTTTAAACTGAGCTCTGAAAGCATGTGCTCTGGGTTTCAGCTCTTCCGTTTCTTTCCTTCCAGGGTCTGGGGGCAGCATCAGTCCCTGAGGGACGGAGCAGCGAGTCGGGACAATCAAAAGGAATTTACAAGCCACAGATCAGGTGACACACCCAGAATCCCTGAGGCGATGACCTCCCACCCCCAGCGCAGCCTCCCTCCACAGCCCGCCGGAGAGAGGACCCCTACCCACACCGCACCCAGGTGGGGTCAGCTCCACCCCAGAGGCCACCTGTCCTCTTGCCGCGCTGCGTATGCACGCCCACCCGCCCACCCGCCCAGCCGGCCACAGCTTATTTTGCTTTCCCAGGCCTCGCATAAGCCCTGGCACAGAGCGGACACGTGGCCATTTTGGTGAAGGGTCACATTCATGAAGAAAGGATGAGAGAAGTGTGTTGTGACCACCGGACAAGACAGAGCAAAGAAGCAGTGTCGTGTGGCTTGGTCACTTCCGAGAGCACTGCTAGGGAGGGATTACTGAACGTGATGCTTTAGCAGGAGATCACACCTCTCCTGAATCAGAATTCCATCCAGCCATCCAGGAACTTCCAAATGGTGTCAGAAAGTGCCACAGAGACATGAGGGTGAGAGTGGGGAGGACGGTGGGATCATCAGGGCCCTCATGTGGGTTGACTGGATTGTCTGGAGTGTTTGCTCACTCCCTTCCACGCCCGTGCTCCAGCCCAGGGAGCTCCTGCTGTGGCCTTTGTGGGTGCTCCAGGTGCCCCTTGCCCTGGGTGTGGCTGGGATATACCCCCTCCCAAACACATTAGCTTTTCACGTTACAGTAAACGCCACCTCGTTATAGCAAAGAGATACAGAGGCCAGCTTCTCCTAATGGTGGAAACTGGGCTTGGTCATAATACCAGTCTGAAAACAAACACATAAACCACTGGAACAGAATAAAAACCCAGAAATAAATCCATACACCTGCAGCCATCTGAGCTTCAACAAAAACGGGCAATGGGGAAAGGACTCCTTATTCCATCTTTGCTGCCAGGATCGCTGGCTAGCCATGTGCAGAAGAAGGAAAGTGGATGCCTGCCCCTCACCACGTACGAAAATTCACTCAAGATGAATGAAACATTTAAACGTAAGACCTCAAACTATGAAATCCTAGAGAACACCTAGGAAATACCCCTCTCAACATTAGCTTTGTTTGGCTATGTCCCCAAAAGCAATTGCAACAAAAAGAAAACTTGTCAAGTGGGACCTAATTAAACTAAAGAGCTTCTGCACAGCAAAAGAAACTATCAACAGAGCAAACAGACGACCTACAGAATGCGGGAAATATCTGCAAGCTACACGTCTGACAAAGGTCTGCTATCCGGGATCTACAGGGAACCGAAACAAATCAACTAGCAAAACAACAAACAATCCCACTGAAAAATAGGCAAAGGACATGAGCACACACTTCTCCAAAGCGGACGCACAAGCAGGTGACAAACACGAAAACACTATACCCACTGCTCACCGTCGGAGAAATGCAGACCACAGCACGATGTCATCTCATGCCAGTCAGAACGGCTGGTACCAAAAAGTCAAAAAATGAGCAAGGCTGTGGAGAAAAGGGAGCATCATACAGTGTTTGTGGGAATGAAAATCAGTTCAGCCACTGTGGAAAGCCGTTTGAAGATTTCTCAAAGAACTGAAAACAGAATTGCCAGTTCACACAGTATTCCCACTACTGGGAATATACCAAAGGAAAACAATTCATTCTGTCATAAAGACACATGCACTTCTCTGTTCATGGCGGCAAGCACATGGAATCAAGCTACATGCCCATCAACAGTGAATTGGAGAGAGAGATCCAAGATGGCTGATCACTAGCAGCTCGGGATTGTAGCTCCCAGTGAAAACGCAAAGAACGAGAGGACGCCACACCTTCACATGAATTCTTGTTGCTCATGCACCAGGAGATTCCCAGCGGAGGAGCCCCACAGGTCGCCAGCGCGACTCTTGTGACCGGCGAGGCGGTTTTGCCGGCGCCTCTGAGCGTCGGTTCTTGGTGCAGAGTCAGAACAGCACCATCAATCTTAACGCCGCTGATTTGGTCGGAGCAGTGGGTTGCTCAGATTTCGGCGCTGAGAATCAATAAGTTGGACGTCCACTCGGAAACCCAATTACAAAGACGTTAATTATAAAGACCACAGATGGATAAATCTACAACGAAGGGAAGAAAACAGCCAAAAAAGGCTGAGAATACCCAAGATCAGAACGCCTCTTCCTCAGCAGGGGATCCCAGTTCCTCATCAGCAACGAAACAAGGCTTGATGGAGAACAAGTGTGTTCCAATTACAGAAGCAGGCTTCAAAATGTGGATAATAAGAAACTTCTGTGAATTAAAAGAACTTGTTCTAACACAATCTAAAGAAACTAAGAACTTTGAAAAAAAGGTTTGACGAAATGTCAACAAGAATACAAAATTTAGAGAGGAAAATAAGTGAATTGATGGAGCTGAAAAACACAATACGAGAACTACGTGAAGTATGCACAAGTTTTAACAGCCGAATTGATCAAGCAGAAGAAAGGATATCAGAGGTCGAAGACCAACTCAATGAAATAAAACGAGAAGACAAGATTAGAGAAAAAAGGATAAAAAGGAATGAGCAAAGTCTCCAAGAAATATGGGACTATGTGAAAAGACCTAATCTGCACTTGATAGGTGTACCTGAATGTGACGAAGAGAATGAATCCAAGCTGGAAAATATGCTTCAGGATATTATTCAGGAAAATTTTCCCAACTTAGTAAGGCAGGATAATATTCAACTCCGGGTAATACAGAGAACACCACAAAGATATTCCTCAAGAAGAGCAACTTCAAGGCACATAATCGTCAGATTCACCAGGGTTGAAATGAAGGAGAAAATACTAAGGGCAGCCAGAGAGAAAGGTCAGGTTACCCACAAAGGGAAGCCTATCAGACTTACAGCAGATCTCTCAGCAGAAACCCTACAAGCCAGAAGAGAGTGGGGACCAATATTCAACATCCTTAAAGAAAAGAACTTTCAACCAAGAATTTCACATCCAGCCAAACTAAGCTTCATAAGTGAAGGAAAAATAAAGTTTTTTTGTGAACAAGCAAGCACTCAGAGATTTCATCACCACCAGGCCTGCTTTGCAAGAGCTTCTGAAAGAACCACTACACATAGAAAGGAACAAATGGTATCAGCCTTTCTAAAAAATACTAAAAAGTAAAGAGCATCAATATAATGAAGAATTTACATCAACTAATGGGCAAAATAGCCAGCTAATATTAAGGATATTCATTCAAGGATACACAAAGACTCAAAACAAGGGATGGAGAGAGACTTACCAACCAACCAGAGAGCAAAAATAAATAAATAAAAAGCAGAAGTTAAAATTTTTGCCTCTGATAAAATAGTATTTAAAGCAACAAAGATCAAAAGAAGCAAAGAAGGACATTATATAATGATAGAAGAATCAATGCAACAACAAGAAGAGTTAAAGGTCCTAAATATAAATGCACCCAATACAGGAATACCCAGACATACAAGACTTATAAAGAGACTTAGACTCCCACACAATAATAGTGAGAGACTTCAACATTAATATTAGACAGATCAATGAGACAGAAAATTAACAACGATATCCAGGACTTGAACTCAGATCTGGAACAAGTAAACGTAATTAACATTTATAGAACTCTCCACTTTACACAAAATATACACTCTTATCAGTACCACACCATATCAACTTAGAAGTTTAAACGAAATGTTGGTTGGCTCCTTGTTTGTTACTCTCTTCCCTCATTTTCTTTCATGTCTCCATGATTAAGGACAATTATAGGCATACCCATATTTAGATTGCATTCTAGCCCGGGCAACAAAGCAATACCCCCATCCTCTCTCCCTCTTCCTCTTTCTCTTTCTTCCTCTTCTTTATTCTTTTTCTTATTATTCTTTTTCTCAAAAAAAAAGAAGAAAAGAAAAGAAAATCTGTCCTCAATTCCTTCTTGGATATTCTTTAGTGTATTGAAGGATATTGCAAAGGAATCTGTTTAATGGCAAGTCAAGTCAATTTCCTTGTGCTGGGGAAGACCTTTATTTCAATAGCCCTTGTAGAGTTTGGGAAGTCTTCAACACAGTTTAAATGCACTGTCACACTTATGTAATTTCATCTATTACTGTCATACAGGCCAACACCTAATTACCATATATGCTACAGTCTCAATACAATGTAGCAGACCAGCAGGAGGGGCTCAGGATGGCTGTACATAAGGATCAGCTTTGCGATGGAGGAGAGGCAGGTTGAAGGAGTTAGGCTGAAAGCTTATGCCTTTCTAGTGTCATGGGAGACTAGTTGCATGTTTAGGGTGGATGACAGGACTCAGGCTGGGAGTGTGTGGTGAGAATTGGAAACATTTACTATGAAAAATGACGGAAAGGGCCTGAAAAGACAAATGTAGGATTATTGAGCAGTATTGAGGATTCAGTAGAAGCTAGACTCCATAGACATATTAAGCATCTACTTGTAAGTGCCAGCAATTTTCTCCACTACTATTTGTCAATGCAGAAAAAAAAAAAAAAGAAACAGTGAATTGGATAAAGAAAACATGGTACCTATCCACCATGGAATATTACACAGCCATTAAAAAGAACTAAATGAATGTACCCTTTGCAGCAACATGGAGGAGTTGGAGGCCTTTATCTTAAGCAACTTAACACAAGATCAGAAAACCAAATACCACATGTTATCACAGATCAATGGACACTAAACATCAGATACACACAATTGTGAACGAGGGAACACCAGTGGGGTCACTAGAAGGGACGGAGCGGGTGGAAGGCATGGGCTGAAGAATCACTCGTTGGGTACTCTGCTTACGGCCAGGGTGACAGGATTGCTGGGACTCAGGGCAACAGCATCATGCAATTTACCTGTGTAACAAATCTACATATATATCCTTCAAGCTATTTTTTAAAGTGAAATTAAAAAAAATAAACAGAAAGAAATAGAGCTTGGCGTTGATGTCAGAGAGTTGTAGTTTTAAGTTTATTAAGGAGCTTTGCCAAGTCTTAGTTTCCTGGTCTGTAAAATGGCACTGTTGATAACTAACCCTCTGGGTATTATGAGAACAAATGAACCTAATGTAAGATTTTAATAAATGCTGGTTATTATTATTAGTGTCCACCAGTTATTTTGTATGTACCTTTATGATTAAAGAGTTAGCTACAGAGAGAAAAGCCCCAGAGCCTCAGCAAGAAGTCTGACTACTTCTCAGCAACCAAAAACCACCTGGTTTCCAAACTAGCATTAATGTATTCGTGAGTAGTTTTCTCTGTGTTCTGCTTACCCTGTTTCAATCATGTCTTAACAGCGGTGGGAGAAGGCTGCAGCAGCTATGTTAGCACCTAAGTACTAAAAGCATCAGTGCTAGGAAGGCAAGGGTGGCTCAAAGTACAAACATCAATTGATGGAGTAGTAAGTACCATGTTAATAGAATCCTGCCTCAATAGACACCCCTCCCAAAAAACAGCACTTGATAACGTTGAACGCTCTTTAATGATAAAAGCACTCAACAAACAGGAAATGAGACACAGTTTTCTCAACTTGACGAAGGACATCTACAAAATCTCAGCCTCATATCTAATGGTAAGACTAAAAGCTTTTCCCCTCAATCAGAAACAAGACCAGGATGTCTGCTCTTCCCACCGTCAGTCAACTCTGTACGGGAAGTTCTGGCCAGGATGGTTAGGTAAGAAAAAGGAATAAAAGACATCCTGATTGGAAAAAAAAAAAAAGTAAACCTATTTCCATTTACATAAGGAAAATCCTGAAGATCCACACCCACAAAAAAGAACATAGAAGAATCAGTGCTAATGAGTTCAGCAAAATTTCAGAAAGGAAATAATAAATTTTAGGGACTGGAAGTGGAGCGTTACTACCAGTGGGTACCAGGTTTATGAGGGAGGTGAAGAAACGTTCTGATGTCAGATAGTAGTGAAGACTGCACAACTTTGCAAATATACTCAGAGTCACTGAATCGTGCACCCTAAAACTGTGCATTTTACAGTATGTGAATTATATCTTAATTGGAAAAGAATATGCTAACGTTCAGCTTCTGTTGGAATTTGACCATTTCTAGGCACCAAACACTCAAAAGAGAAAGCAAAGCAAAAATAAAGAAAGCGTGGTCCATTCACTCGGGGGAAGCACTGCCTTCTCCCACAAACAAAATCCGACGTAAACAGATCCCACAACCTCACCCTACATTAATAGAACCAAAAACAACTCTAATGACATCTATTGTTTGATGTTTATAAACCAATCTCTCCTAAACATAATAAAGTATATAAAAGAGCTTTCTCTTTTCTCCCTTCTAGAATAGATGATTTTACAGATTAATAATAACATGTTTCACTTCAAACGTTCTGATCTCTGTGCAGGAATTTCCACCAGGGAAAAGCAGGCTTCCTTCGTAACCATCGTATCTTGATTTTCCGGTCTTATTTTTTATTAAGTTGTCCAATTCCATACAAATGTGTTGGTTCATCCATCACCAGATCAAATTTACTAAGAACCATGCTGACCAATCCCCAGCACTTGCATTAAATATCGCTAGAATAAATGAGTGAACAGATGAATGCATACTGAAAACATGGAGGCCCCCAGGAGCATTTTAGGAGATTAAAAGAAAGCACTTAGATTGGAGCCTTCTGGCTCCTGTGCCCATCATACCAGAGGCCGACTGATGCCCACGGACCCCTGGCTGCTCAGTGGTTTGTGCACGGTGGGTACAGCTTCCCTCTGGTGGACGGTAAGGTGATACATGTCTGGGCCCCTGCACCAATCTGGCGCCCAGAGACCAAGTGTGGGCTCCTCCTCTGCACTCCGCTGGCTGTAGGAACTGGAGGAGGGACTGGGGGGTGCTTAGGGGTGTGTGCCTGCAATCACAGAGCTTCCTCACGCCCTCTGGTCCTGTTCACGTGTGCTCCAGACGTCCTGCCCATCTCGAGATGGACAATGGGGGCCTGTCCTGGTGGGCTCATGATGAGCAGGGTAAGCACAGGGTCCCTCGGTGCCGCAGGCTCACCTACGTGCCAGGGCAGACTCCGGAAGGCAGATACTTCTCTGCTGCAGGTGCACAGCCTGTCCCAATGCCTGGGACCTGCATTTCCTCACCCAGGCTTGCCACAAACTCCATACCGGATTCCCCACTGACAGCTGCAGCTCCACGGGAGGGAAAGTTGACCCGCAGCGGGACCTGCTGTCCAGCCCTCCTGCCAGGCCCACACGGTCTGCGGCTGGGTCACCAGCTGGAGCTGCATTTCAGAGGCCCGCCAGGCTTTGGCTTCCCTCTGTCCTAGGGTTTGTGAGATGCAGCCATTCATTTCCCACCCAGGGAGAAGACCCGAGCACACCCTGGCTACAGGAATCCTAGAAAGCTTCGGTGAAGTGGCAGGACCCTGAACTTTTGCAAGGCTTACCTCCCACCCCCCAGCCATTTCTGTCTCACCAAGACCCCACGGTGATGGCCTCCTCCTGCCCCCTCCAGACGAAGCCATCCAGGTGATGGGCCACCATGCTGCTCCTCATCAGAGAGAGATCTCTGTGTGACTGCACAGCCAGGCCCAGGCCAGGTGCCCCTCAGGAGGGAGGTCCCCATGTGACTGGGAGAAGTCAGGCTCCTCCATGTGGCACGTGGACACAAGAATTCAAGCTCTTCATCTCAGCCTCCCAAAGTCTCTTCAGGCATCTTCGGTTGTAAGAGAAGGCCAGAAGAAATATGTGAACAGAGGAAAACCTGACCCTCTATCACGTGGAAATGAGAGAGAAAATCACTGAGCAATTCAGTCATCTCCAACCTGAGGAAGGGCAGTCACCGGATGAAGCCAGTGTTAAGTAGCGAAGGGAAAAGAAGCTACCCACGCTTCCGTGTGGCCACTTCTGTAGCACATTCATGAAATCGTAAGCTCAGGTCAGGGACGGAGGCCCGCAGCGCAGCAAGGCATTTCACTGCCACGTCGTCATTAGAACCCTAATCGTTCAGGGTCACTTCCTGTCCCGCCACCACTGAGGTGTCCTGCACTAATTAACACCTTGCCCTGGGACGGGAGTGCGCTTGGGCCAGGATATGGTCCTCACCTTGTAAACAGCAGCTCTCTCAGCATCATGCTGCCTCTGCCCTGGGGCCACAGAAGCCCAGGCCCTGGGAACCTGCACCTCCCACCCACAACCTCCAGCGCCTCTGTTCGGCCGCCTCTGATCAGCAGGAGAGAGGCTCACTCCTTGGGAAAATTTTACAAAGGATTGTAACTCTCACCTGAAGGAATCCGTAGGAAGAAAAGCCACTGTTTCCAGTCTCCCGGAGCATGGGGAAGCCAAGGATTAGGAAGATACAAGGTTTTCTTGTTTTAAACCACCCTGGACTCAGAGTCTTCCTCTCAGGTGTTAAAGGAAGACGCCCGTGAGACCCAAGTGAACTTCCACAGTGCCTGTAGACTGCACGGCTTCCCACTCAAGGGCGCGTGGTCAGCGCACATGACCAACGGGCGCAAGTTCAGGAACGAGCTGCCCCTGGTCGTTAGCTTGGAGGACGGCCTGGCCCAGAGCACCCCTGGGCCAGCTTTTGGTGGGGGTGGGTGGCTCACTCCCCAGTGACACAGGACACTCGCCTCTGCCTATGTCCCTCCTGAGATCACACTGAGTCGGGCCCAGTGGGTGGCTCTGCAGGGCCCACAGCATGACTGCTCCATGGCAAACATGGTCCGAGGTGCAGAAATGGCATCTCTGAGAAGCTACCCAGTAAATCAAGCCTAATACCCATGCAACCCCAGCAGCAGCCAAGCTGGAAACCAATGGCACTGGGCTTGGGGGCAACATGAAGGGCCTGTCAGTTAAAAAGTAAAGACTCGAAGACCCCAAGTCCATTCATCCAGGAAGAAAGACGGCCGGGGATTCCACCAAAGGCGGGAACGTCAGGGCAACAAGAGATGACCATCAGCCCTCGGGCCTTCCGTCAGATCCGAAGGACACAGAGGAGGCCTGTGGCTGGGTGACTGTCGGGAAGGGTGGAAACATCAAAGCAGAGGAGAAAAAGGTGAATTCCAGCTAGACGAACATTTGGGCAGCCTCTTTTTTTCACTCTTTGCTAGAATTTCACAAAAGTTTCTTTTCAGACAAACTCTCCAGGCCTCTGACCTACTCTGAACTCAACATTCAGGTTTGGTTTGCGGCCTCGCCTACATCTGGAAGCAGCAGCTGTGGAGCGCCCTGCGCTCTTCCCACCTCGTCTTCCTGCGCTTCCCACCAGACCCACACTGCGGGCTGGACCACCAGCACGCACAGGACGCTGCACTGGCTCCCGCCATTCTGTTTACCACAGGCGACAACCACCACGGCTGAGAGGCAAGGAGGCCCCGAGGGCCAGGGCAGCCCCACCTCATAGCCTCAAGGAATGAGACAGGGCCAGCCCAGAGCTGGAGAGACTTCTGGAGAGTCTGGGTGCACGCCGCTGGGCTCTAAGCTCAAGATCCTTGAAGCCTAGGAATCCGTTTTCTAACTCGTGTGATAGAAGAGTTAAGTTAACATCTAGCTACTGAGGAAGGTTTAAGACGACGCCTGAGAAGAAGCAGGGAAATTCCTCTTTGGAACTCCATCTATGGAAGTCTCTCTATGGAAGTCCCCTATGGAAGATCCTCTGTGGAAGGCCCCTGTGGAAATCTCTCTATGGAAATTCCTCTATGGTGATGGTTCATTCCATGTGTCGGCTTCACTGGGACCAGGTACCTGGGTCCAATGTTGTTCTGCGTGTGTCTGTGAGGGTGTTTCCGAAAGAGATCAGCATCTGAATCACTGGATCCCGTCATGCTGGCCACCCTCTGCAGAGTGGCCGGCATCCTCCAATGCTCCAGGGAATAGACAGAACAAAAGGCAGAGGACAGAGAAACTCCCGCTTCCAGCCTGACCGCTGGGCTGCGACCTGCGTCCTCTCCTGCCCTTGGACTGGGATTCACCCCCTCGACTGGCCTGGTCCTCAGGTCCTCAGACTGAGACCAGAACCTTTGGCGTTTCTGGGTCTCCAGGTCACAACGGTACATCCTGGGACTCCTCAGCCGCAGCAATGTCCTGAACCAATTCCTCATAATCCGTCCAGAGAGAACAGCTCAAAGCCGAGAATGGGCTTCCAGGTCATAGGCAGAAAACAGACACGTGGTTGCATTCTTTTGAGTTTCTGGTTCGTTTTCGCTGGTCACGCAATTTGCGGGAAGAGTCAGTCACACCTTAGTATGGCTTCACAACGTGGCAGAGGGAGCACAGATGCACAGTCACCACACGTGAGCAGAGGGCGGCTGTGAGCTCAGCCCGTCCTTGGTCCACAGGGCATTTCCTTCATGGTTTTGAGATCTCAAGACGTATTTTCCTTTCACATTTTACACTGTTGTTTAGAACAATGTTTCTGAGGCACTGCAAACCAAGGCGGTGGCCAGCAGCACAATTTGGAGTCTCCTGTGGAAGCTCGTTAGACATCGGGGCACAGGACAGCTCCGAATTCCTCAGGGAACACTCATACTCGTTATGCTAATTATTCATGAGCGGATACTCTGTCTGAACCATTACAAACTGCACCCCCTGCCCGTCTTTAATTGGGTTTTATTAATTTGCATCTATTTTTAACCAGGAACAATAGCAGGAAAAATAGAGAAAGAGCCAGGCCGGATGGCGACTGCGTTGTGGCGAACGGTTTGAGCAGGTGGGCACAGTGAAATAGTTACGAAGGTGCTTTGCGTTCGCCTGTATTTAAAGGTTTGTCGTGATCAAACACCTCTGCAGAAGGAGGCCTGCACGTGGAACTGGAGTTCGTCCGAGAACTTCTCACCGCTGAGCACCGTGGGAGCCGCTAGAGCCTTCAGGCGACGTGCGTGGTCCGGATGGGAGAGACGCCACCGCAGCGGGCGCGGGTCGGAAGGAGCCCGTGTCCGCCTCGGGCCGGGGTGTGTCTGCTGGTTTCCCTGGTCTGTCAGCCTGTGGTGAGAACACGCAGGCCTGCTCTGTTGACCCGGAGGTTGCCAGGGGTGATTTTGTTAGTGTACTGGGATGTCAGAGCCGGGATGACAGTTTCTCAGTCTCCGTCACACATTTCGTGTGGTTAGAAGGAAAAACTGCAGACTGGCGTTAAAATTCTCTCACATGCCACTAAAGCAACTTCATTAAATCCTGTGTCACCGTGGCCTGCAGCCAAACACCGCCGGCGGGGTCTAGGTGGGCGGGGAGGCTCCAAGCAGAGTCACAGCGGGGCCCCTGCCGTGCTGGGGACCACGGTCAGTCAGGGAGCAGTGACGGGCCACAGACGGCAGGGACGCTGGGGTGAGTGTTCTGTGCAGGATGGAAAGGGACGGGGAGAGGCGGAGACCCTGGGACACTCAGGCCCCGGGGGGACGGTGCAGCGAGGCCTCCGGAGACACACAAGCTCCTGAGACGGACCATCCCTGACCCGCACTCAGAGAAGCAGGGACGTCGGTGCGTTTCCTGGTCTCTTTGTGTGAACAGCCCCGACTGATGACTCTTTGTGTGAACAGCCCCGACTGATGACTCAAGTCACGGCCCGTTCCTCGGTGTGGGGGAACCGGCACAGATCAGACAGACGGCCGCAGACCCGCCATGGCCCAGAGTCCGTGTGTGTGTGTCCCTCTGCTTTTCAACTATAAAATCGCATCCAATGGATGGCCTGACCCGAAGGCGGGCTTCAGGCTCTTACGTCCTCAGCAGCGACAGTGACCAAGTACCTGCTATAAAACACGTTGATTCCCAGGACTGTCCACAGGTGCTCACCAAAACCTCCTCTGCTGCTCACTCAAAGATCATTCTTCCGACTTTTATTACCAAAAAGGGGGGAAATCACTGGCTTTTCCTTAAAAGCTTATTTATCTAGAAAAGTTTCTCTAGTTTCTCCTCATAGAAGTCTTAAATGTTTCATTCCTGTTTCCTGCCATTTGTTGGGTTACTTTCTGTGTGTTCTTCCTCTGAAATGAGCTGCATGGAAAGCACCACGTGACTGATCTACACACCTGCCCACCCATCCCCCAACCGAGGGGCGCTTTAGCCCTGTGCTGTGCACGCTTCACAAAACCAGCAGGCCAGATCGAGTCTGGCTCAGGTGCTAGGTGCCCAGTAAAGACTTTAGAAATATGACAACGGAGACAGAGAACTTAATGCCACCACTTCTTGAAGCTGAGCTGTTTCCCCTGCCGCAGGATGGAGAAGAGGAAAGTCTCTAAGTGGGTCATCAGCTTCCCTCGCTTGGAATGCTAAGCCACCTGGGAAGTTTTAAAGAGTGATATAAAGAGGCCACCAGAGCTGGCATGAAATCCAACCTGTCTGCAACACTTGGAATGCCTCTCTAAACACAGCAGAGGACCCAGAACTCATGCCGGGATTTATTTTATTTCTCTCTGAGATTGCAAGTGTGGTTTGAGGAGGGAACCTGTCTCGTTTCCTCGTTTCAATGCTAAAACGAAGAATGCTTTTGCTTCTTGATGACCCATAGCACGTTTACTTAAGATAACATCTGATGACATAATTTTCGTTGCTAAAATTCTGCAGGTGCTTTAATCTCCCCCAAAGATACAGGTAAATGGAATCAGAACAACTGATTGACAAGTGGGGAAATAAGTCATCTGAAATTATTATCTACTGATTCAAAGTTTTAAAAACTTGCAAAAAACTTGATGGGAGTTGGACTTGTACACAAAAAATGATGCAGCGTCACGGAAACACGCACAGGATTCCAAGCAGGAGACGCATGCACACCCGTGTAATGTCAGTAGTATGTGTAAACATGCACGGCAGTTTATGTAACATACAACAGGTCATATCATCAAAGCCCGTACTAAACCTTTCTCACAGCACACTTACATTTTCTTTTTAATTTTTCACTGCAGGGTGCAGTGGCTCTTGCCTGTAAACCCCAGCACTTCGGGCGGCCAAGGCAGGCAGATCTCTTGAGCCCAAGAGTTGGAGACCAGCCTAGGTAACATGATGAGACCCCATCTCTACAAAAAACGCAAAACTGAGCTCAGCCTAGTGGCACGTGCCTATAATCCCAGCTACCTCAGGTGGGAGGATCCCTTGACCCCGGAGGTCAAGGCTGCCGTGAGCTATGATTGTGCCATTGCCCTTCAGCCTGGACAACAGAGCAAGACCATGTCAAAAAAAAAAAACAATTTCCAAATTGCTTACTTTCTGCAGAAACAAATAATGTGTTGCCTTTCTTAATTAAATATGAAAATCTGTCAATGATCCCGTAATATCTAATATTTAACATTCATTATCAGTGATGCTAATTTTTATGATCAACCCTCCCCTCTGAAGGTGAACATACTTCTCTATAAGGAAAATAAAGACACCATATCCTCAAGCACCTCTGAAATGGAAGGGAAACTCAGCGAGACCCCAGTCAATTTCCGGGCCTCTGGGTGCCCGCTCACAGGCAGTATAATTTTCAGTTTCACTATAAATCAGTTCGATAGTTCTCACCGTAAACGTAATACATGATTTTCCCACTTTTTAATAGGAACTGTTGAAAACGCAATGTTTCTATGTAATCAGAAATTCTGAGTGACTTAATTTCAAAGTTACTGAAACGGCTATGTTCTCACTCCGTAATTAAAAAAAAAAAGTTTTTGACAATAAATAGTAGTTAAAATGAGTCGATTTAGCAGTGACAAAGAGTGTTGTCAACCATAAATGCAATGCCTAAACAGTTGTTTTAACAGTAGACTTGTCAAATCGATGTCGCTGGGCATCATAGGAACTGCCTAAAACTACATTTAACTGTGAAAATGAGCAGTCACACGGTCGGCTGCAAAACGCCCTTCGAACGAAGCCCTCATGAACACGGACAGCAAGAGCAAGTGGAAATTCTTTTCAACTGCTGATTTTTGGTCATTTCTTGTTCCTTCCCTAAAGTGGGATGCAGGATGAGATTTGAAAAGAGATTGGACTTTCTGGAACATCGCCTGGCAGGCCTCACAGTCCCTGAGCTCAGGAGGGACCGCGCGATGCCGACTCCGAACCCTTCACCCGAGGCGGCTGCTCTCCGCCCCGGCTCCGGCGCCCTGCGTGGCGAGGCTGATCCGGCATCTCCCCTCCAGCACCCACAGTGCGGTTTCTTCGTCTCCGGGACGACCCTCATTATCTCTGAGAAAGCCTCGCGCTCTGGGGGAGCTGGGCCGACGCCTCTGCCCTGTGGCTCTTTCTGTGGGACACACTGTGGAAACTGGCGTGCCAAGAGAAACAGCCAGGCGGGCGCTGGCACGGTGGTGTGACTGTCAGTGCCCTCCTGAGGGTCTGAGCTGCAGCGGCGTCGGTCCGCCCCGGAGAGACCCCTTCCCTGGAAGCCCACGGGCTGCGCTGACCAGCCGACGCCGTCAGCCCTCGGCCTCGTGCCCGCGGGGATCCTGCAAACCACACTTCACAGAAACCCAAATCCACGTATGCTGGTGAGTGGCTGAAAACGAGCTCTCAGAAACACGCAGACAAGCGGGCGCGCCGTGTGGGCCAATGTCTGTGGTGTGAACCATCCTGCCACAGCCGGTGGCGGAGGTGAGTGCGGTCACAGGACAGCGCAGCCCTGCCCGCAAACCCGGATGCCCGCCCGACAGCCAGGGACACGCCCAGAGGCCCAGAGGCCCGCGGGGAGGGCAGTGTGAACGAGGAGGGGGCGCCGCCTGAGGACAGGCGGGAAGGCCCTGAGGCACCTGCTGGCAAGCCTCGTGCTCCTGAAAGGATGGCACGGCGGCCGGCAGGCCGGGCAGGCACAGCCCTTCCGCAGCGCCTAGCTGACCCCAGGCCTCCTGACCCCGGGACCTCAGAGCCCCCAGCCATGACAGGGAGGGCTCAGAAAAGACTGCAGCCCCCCCGGACCTCTCTACCCCTGTCTTCTCACCTTAGCACGGGGGCAAGACCCTCCAGCCAGCTCTGGACTCGCTGACAAGGATTTGTAACTTCACGCAAGTCTATGGACTCAGCTGCCACTTCCTCCAGGAAGCCTGCCTGGCACTTCCAGCAGGAGGATGCACACGCACCCTGGCGTGACCCTGGATTTTGATCACTTATGCACCTGCCTCCTGCAGAGACCACAGCGGAATCGTACGGGCTGCTTGGGAAATAGGAAACAGTAGAGTGGCCTCATCAGTACAGTGTCGACTGAAGGGTGACAGGGACAAATGCTCAGGAGAGGCTTGAGCCACACTGTGGACTGCCTTGGATCTAAGGTCACTTTAGTACCAGCAGTAGGGAGCCACTGAAGGTTCTGGAGAGGGGCGATGGCGTGACTCAAATGGTGCTTTAGCAGAGTGAGTGTGGTGACCCTGTGTGGTGCGGAAGGACTCGGACGTAAGGAGGCTGAGCCGCGGACAGCTTTTTTGGGGGTGAGGAGGGGGCGGAGCTGGTGGAGACAGCGGGAACGCACCAACTTTCAGAGTTTGCCGTCTCGGAGGTCACAGTGAGGCTGGGGTTGGAGGAAAGGGAGGGTGGCCTTGACCCCGTCACGGGACTCCGGATTGCACGGGGCCTCTGGATTTGCCCATAGAAGCACCCGGAGGGTGACGAGGCCACTCCACGGCAAGACCCACTGCCGTCCACACCTGCCGTCGATGTGGGGACACTGAGGTGCAGCCGGGGAGAGCTCCTGGGCGATGGTTGAGCGTCGTCCACACATGAGCAGCGGTGGTTAGCGCCTAACAGAGTCCAACCCCACGAAGAGGGGGGCCGGGAAGGCGGCAGACCGGAGGCAGGGCTGGAGGCAGGCAAGGACCTGAGGCCTCCGAGGAGGATGGGGTTAGAGGGGAGGACAGGCCAGGGCGGCTGAAACATCTGGCAGGGAGAGCCTGGGGCGGGCGCCGGGCTGCCAGGCACTGCTGCAGCCCGTGAGGGAAGCTGAGGGCTGGGCTGGTGGTGAGAGGGAGGGAGGCAGCTGCCCGGCCCCGGGAGGCTTCTGTGAACTCTCAGATGTGGCTGCCCCAGCGCCAACGCTGTGTTCGTCTTCCCCTGGGGAAACTCCTGTTTGTGCCTCAAAACCCCGCCGAGCCCGCCCTCTCTCGGGAGCTCTTTCTGCCAGCCCTGGTTCCTCCGCCAGCCTAGACCACCCTCCACTCTGGCAGGCTGCACAAGCCTCTGTGTCTCGCTCACTGTCCTGTGTGGCCCCACAGCTGTCCTCACCTGGGCCTCGTGTCATAGGGAGGAAGGGTTTTCATTCCAGCTCTGTGCTTTGGGCACGTGCAGGGCCTGGAAGTCAGGAGTTGAAAAATTCTTGTTGGATAAAGCAGTGAGCAGAATGTCCTGGTGACTGAAAAGAGTCACCAGCCCACAACTGTGACTCCCAACCAGCAAGCCGGGGCCCTCGGGACCCAGCCGCCCACAGCGCGTGGAGGTGCCAGGGCGTGAGTTTGGTAAAAGCGTCGTAGTCACATGTGTAAGACGCGGAAGGAAGCCCGGCTCTGCCACTCTGCGCAGGTGGCCCGCCAAGCGCCCCTTCCACCCTCCTGCTCAGTACTGACACCTACAATCTGGGAACGTGTTTCAGAACCAGAGGCCCTGAAACCGCTCATATTCTAAAGCGGGACACAGATGGCCGCAGGCGCTCACCCTCCTGTGCGGGGACCGGTCTGCGTCCTGCCCCGTCGGGGCCGTGGTGCGAACGCCGCAGCTCCTCAGCAGCCACGACGCCCACCGCCGCACGGGAAACTCTGCGGGTCTGTCAACAGGATCCTCAAACGTCAGAGACATGGGTAAAAGAATTAATTGCGTTTTACTTATTTTTTAAAAGCCTCATCATTTTCGCAAAGCCAGAAACGATGGCTCTGCCTCTCCCTTGGTTTACGGGCCGCTAAGGAAGGCTGACGTCCCCCCAGGAAGCAAGCTGTCTTGCACGCCTCGCAGCCTCACAGAGGACGGGGAGCAGGCCACCCCCAGGGACACCCGGAGACCAGCCAGCCCCGTCCACACCGGACAAAGGTGGAAACAGCCAGGTCAACATACCGCCTTCCCTCCCCGGGCCCATCTGTTACACCCAGAGAGCCGCCAGTTCTTCCAGAAAGCACCACGGAGCCCTTGCGGGGAGGACAGGGCTGGCCACAGCTTCAGGGCCTCGGGAGGGAGGAGGTGTGGCCCTCGTGATGAGGTCCAGGACTGGAATTTGCAAGGAGGGGTTTTGGGGTCCAAGCTCCTGCTCACCAGTGAATTCTCGAACCCGGGCACCAAGCAGCACTTGGCCTGGGGCAGCGGTGAGGACAGAGGGAAACCAGGGAGCATCCACAGAGCTGGCTGGGGCCACGGGGACTGTACCCACGTGTTTTGGGGCCTCCGTGAAGCAGCCGCAGGGAGCCCCCTGCAGTGAGATTCAAGACGGTGATTCCCGGGCACACGCTCCATCACACGCCGGGACCAGACACGGGGACGTGGCCATCTGCCCGCTTCTGCTTCTCCGCCGGAGTCCGAGATAACAGCACAGAGCATTTTCTGGACTGGAAGTGACTCCAGCCTTTCCTGCAGGCTCTTCCCAGGAGCAGGCCTGGCTGAGGCCCGCGCTGAGCTCACGTGGCCTCCCCACCACCGAAACCAGGCCCCAGGCCCGGCACAAGCCTGCACACGCGGGGGATGTTGACTCCACGTTTCCTCTCTGAATCCATTAATGTTTTATGAGGCCACACAGAGATTCTTGCACTCGATGCTCCTCTCTCTTTTTAACCATGCCGTGTGCTATAAAGCATGACATATTGACAAGAGGGGAGGGAAGCCTCAGTTTGTTTAGCTCGGGGTGTAGGGGGGAAAGACAAACACAGATTTTGAAGATTTCGACAGACATCCCTGAGGCTGGTCCCTGAGGCTGAAGGGTCGCTCAGGTCATCTGATGTCTTGACAAACAAGTCCGTTCTCTTCTGGTTTCAGAGCTGGAGTCGTGGGCACCTCCCAGCACAGGGGCACCGTTCACGGAAACAGCACAACCTTCCCAGCACGAGCGCCCCAGCCTCCAGCCAGACCAACTCCAGCCTCCTTTCCCAGACAGACCAGTGCTGTCCCTAAAAGAGGGGCGGTTAAGCAGCCCCCAGAGCAGACCATGAATCCTTTAAACGCATATCCAGTCTCCTCTCTCATCAGCCCCAGGCTCCAGCCGCACCTCTGCAATACCTCCTGCTCCCCCAGATTCCAAACTGGATGGTCCCCGAGGGCTGCTGGGACTCCCTCCTCCGGCCCACCCTCAGCATCACTTGCTCATGGGGCACCCGGGGACTGCCTGGGAGCTCCAGAGGCATTCCACGTCTGGAGAGCCAGCTCCCACTCAGAGGGACTGCCACTGTCACGGGCACCGCCTCCTCTGTGTCGGGGTGCATGACCCAACAGTGGGGCCAGCCCCTAGAGCTGACAGTCCAGAGGGAGAGGAGAGTGAGTCCCGCAGTGTGCTCAGTCAAGATGGGAAGTAAGGCCAGCACCCCAGTGCAGGAAATCAAGATGATTAGTAAGCGTGTTATCCAGTGTAGACAATCATGACAAGGAGTAAGGTGAGCTCTCCAGTGCAGACAGTCGAGATGAGCGGTAAGTAAACTAGTGAACTCCCAGTGTTAACACTGATGTGGGTAAGAAGATGAGTTCCCCAGTGTAGATGGTTTAGGTGGGTAATAAGGTAAGCTCCCAGTGTAGACAGTTGGAATGGAGGGTGAGTTTCCCAGTGTAGACAATCTAGCTGGGTAAGAAGGTGAGCTGCCAGTGTAGACAGTTGGATGGGGAGTAAGTGAGCTCCCAGTGTAGACAATCTAGGTGGGTAATAAGGTGAACTCCCAGTGTAGAGAGTTGAAACTATCTGCCTCTTTGAAAATCTTGATTCATCACTTTTGTTTCACATGGAAAAGTGCAGTAGACCCCCCGCATTCATGAATAAGCCTCTGTGGCTTCTGACTCGTGAGCAGTATCCCATTTCTGCGACATGAAATATCAGGCCATTTGCTGATCCCATCTGAAGTGAGGGTGGTGTGTGAGAGAGAATATCGGAGCTAGAGAACGGGCTGGCCAAGCCCCAGCAGCTCAGTTCAGTGGGCTCTTCCTTGTTAGAATTTAGCAACTGCAGGGAGAGTCGCCCGTAAGAGGATTCCAAAGTGCTGAGAATCTGAAAGCCAGGTTCTCTGCGAAGCAAAAGACGCAGTTATGACGGCAGAGCGGCTCGAGTCTGTGGAGGGTGAGAACGAATTTCAAATCCTCTCAAACGCTGTGAGAAGCTGATCCTGATGTTCGTTTGGAGTTTTCAGCTGGCAGCGAGCTGAGCGGGGACCGGTATGCGTCCCCTGGGGCCCATCACGTGAAGAGGGGGGCGTCCTCCGAGGCTCCTGTACGCAGACAGCTCGGGCCCGTTCCCAGCAAAAGTGCGAGTTCTTGCCCTGCTCCCTCTGCATCCATCTTGAGTAGACCCGCTCAGCTTCTTCTCCCCAGGTGACAGCTCCCCACGCAGAACACACGTTGCCAGAGTCCCTCCGCCAGCTCTACCCCTGTGTTGTGAGAGGGCATGTTAGCGGCTTGGCCAGCATCCCTGTTCCCTCTTTCTCTCTGACTTCCGTCAGAGCGGGGCTATGCCTAGCCTGCATTTATTTCCAGCCTGTCTCGCCCCTGGGAATTTCCCAAAATATGTAACTTACAGCGATAAAGTGACGTTTCCAAACAAGGAAACTGGATTTCCTGCCCCCTTTGCCTTTCTCTACAACTTTCTTCTTCTGACCTGGAATGTGGAAACAATGGCTAGAAGTCAGCAACCGTCCTGTGACTGTGGGGCCACCTCGGGGAGAGGAAGGAAGGAGGTCTGAGGACCGCAGGGCCGAGAGATAAAAGGAGCCGGGAGGTCACGGACTTCCCACAGCAGCCTCGAACTCTTTATCTCCAGACTTCCCATGAGATTAAAAAGAAAAGAAAAAAAAACCTGATTTCTTTACCCCGTGATCGTCTGGGGTCTGGACTATTGCCTTACTATTGCCAAACACCATCTGTAAATGACACACTGTACTTTTTAATCTGAAGAAAACAATGGACGTAAGCCTACGTATGTCGCCTTAATCATGCCGCAGCTGCAGCAGCACCAGATTGCAACATCCGTTATCTAAGGGTGCTTTGCTGTAATGAACTAATAGATACCAGTGAGTGAATGTGTCACTTCTGCTAATTAGTCCTTGTGTTTTCAAATAGGGTCTTCTGGAGTGATGACTTGACCCAAAGCAGTGAAATTTTGCTACTTGGCAGCCTGACAGATACTGGAGTATGTGAGTAATTTCGGTTTCGTGAAGTCATGGTGGATAGGCAGGTACGTGAGCTTTCTGTGTGAAATCCCAGCCTTTAACCAAAACAGCTGAGAGGCTGAGCCTTTAGAGGCTGAGTGAAGGCCCGGCCTCTACCAAAAATGGTAGCCACCGATCGAATTAGGGACGAAGCTGCACGTGAAGCAGGGTGACTCACAGAGAACACAGCCAAGCAGAGGCCAGCGGGCCACGGCTAGAATCGAGGAACTGCGTTTCTCAAATTATCACTGTCTGTCCAAGAGTTTTGACCACAAATTCACAGAGTTCCCCTTTTTTAAATTGTGATTAGCAAACATCAGACCAGCTTAAGCATCAGTTAGGCAGTCTATGCCTAATGCGTACCTTTCATCAGAAAGACGGTGCAGACACGGAGGGCTGGAACCCATCAGGGCTGGCAATTGAGGAAGATGAATGGAGGAGTGGAGGACTGATTTGCTGCCATCCATGAAAAACGCGTGCTGGCACAGAGTCACGAGGACTTGCCAAGCCTCCTTTTAGAGTGTTGTCCAACGCTAATTGTCACTCCAGATTTGATATTCACATGAAACACAACAAGTGTTTCCAGTTTGGAATCCCTAAGAACTCTTCAAATATCTGGCATCCATGTGTTAAACAAAAAATTTCTCCTAGCTGAATTTGTTTATAAGTTATGAGTGGGACGTTAACAAAGCTTTCTGTTGACCAGCACAGCGTTCATTAACCAATAACAAAGGCTTAGCAGACAGCGTATGATCTCAGGAGTCATTTAAAAATTAAAAGGGACAATATGCTGATCTACGTGGTCAGTTTCCTTGCTCTCTGAAGAGACAGGTACTGTATCTGTTCTTAATTTGAAGAGTAGCCAGCTGGCTCCCCACTGAAATGTGATATTGTTATAAACAAACTAGCATCATAAAGCAATTGAGCAAGGAATGCCCTCTGGAGGGACTGCCTTTGAGTTATTCAGACAGATAAAGAGGAGCCAGGATCGCCCTGCGAGGCAAAGCAGGACACGGGAAGCGGGGATGGCGGGGCTGTCAGGCAGCAATCGCCGTGTCCAGCCGGTCACCTTGTACACAGCAACAGCAGGTGCATTTATTATACCGAAAACCCAACTCCCCAGGGCATGTGGTGGGACCCACCTCCTCCCACTAAATGACAATATAATCAATTGCATGAATCATGGCTGAAAGAAACGTCACCTTTCAAAGGTGGATGGTCTTGCAGAAATCTGAATAGAAAAACATGTGAAGTTAAAATAAGAAGAAGTAGAAATTCTATCAAGAACTTTCTATTTCTCTATCAGCCTGGAGGCAGGGATGATAACAACAGACGTGGATTTGGCCTTTTAGGGCTGACAAAACAAGTGTGAGGTCTGATACTAACAGCTGTTCCATAATTCACTTCCTACTTAAGTTTTTAATAGTACTTGCAAGATTACAGTGAGCACAGGGGTGTGTGTGTGTGTGTGTGCGTGCGCGTGTGTGTGCGTGTGTGTGTGTGTGTGTGTGTGTGTATGCATGCACATGAGTAATGGAGGAAAGAAAAAATGTGAGCCTAATTTCTTACAGCAATCTCCACACAGCTGGATATTTCTCAAATATTTTAAAGTGTTTTGATCAGTTAAAAAGATTTAAGGCATTATTTTCCTAGAAATTATGATTCTACCAAATTAACTAGTTGTTCCAAATTACATATTATATCATTAATTGCCAATATAGTTTATATTTTTAAAGCAATCACATTAACAATCCTTTCATGTAAGCATCTTCCATTTCCAAAATTCTTTGTTGATATATCTTGTGAAATAATCTATATTCTCTCAACTTTCAAATGTCCATCTATTGAGCTGTTCATCCAAATAAGTGTGAATTAATTGGACACATAATTCCACCTTAATTTTGCAATTAAAATGAAAAATATTGTCATATCACCCTTTGTGTCTTAATTCAAGCTTCAGGTGTGAATGACTTTATTGTTCCTCAAAATGGGGCAGGAGAGGAAAAGAAACGCGTTAGAACAAGGCACCCAATTGTCCCGCCTTGGAGGGGACAGGAGCCGGAGAAGGCGGTGCGGGGGCAGAGGGTGGCTGTTGGGGGACACGGGTGAGCAGAGGCGATGAGCACCCGTGGGAGCAGCCAGCAGGGTGTTGATCCCGGCCAGAGAAGACCTGGGAGATTCAGGTGGTTGGAGCAGGGTCCACAGAGTGATCTCCACGACTGGAGTCCACACAGCTCCAGGGTTTGGGCCGTGGAACCAGGACTCTGAGCTGTCCAGAGGTGAGGCCATACCTGAGACCATGAGGTCAGGACCCTGTTGGCGAGGCTGGAAATGGGGGCAGGGGTTTCCCCAGGAACCAGTGCAGAACCCCAAGTGTGGCCCGCTCCAGGACAGGACCCTCAGTGGCCAGGACGCTGAGTCTCATTCTCATCACGGCCCTCCCCAGCGTGTGTGATGCCTGGGAGGGGGTGGCCACGTCTTTGTGGGTGCTCAGCAGGCCCCTGGTGTGCAGGTGATGGAACACAGAGTGGAGCAGAGTCGGAAGAGGGCCCAAGGGAGGGGGGCATGGCCTCAGGCACGTGGAGTCAGGCCCCAGCGCAGGAGACAGCATCGGCAGCCTCAGAGCCGCAGGCAGCCAGCACTCCTGGGACGCCACGGGGTCTGCGATGATGACCCGGGCGCCCCATGGAACTCAGGATCAGGCTAACAAGTACTGAGGCTTCCGAGGTACTTCTGCCCAATCACAAAATGGGTCGGGGTCTGAATCAAGCAGAAGCAGACAGCAGGCGGTGCGGAAGCCAGGCCGGGAACGTGGGTGGAGACTCGGCTCACCGACGCCGTGGACAAGCTGCAGACGGCAGGCTCTGTGGGCTTCAGGGCTTCCCGTGAAATGCAGTCCCTCTCCCCAGACTGTCCACATGCAGAGCACGAGGTAAACAAGAGGCGCCTTCCCTGCAACAACCTGCCAGTTAGGGTGAAACCCACAGCAACATGAAGGATTCTGGCCCAATCCAGGAATCCTCCATTTGGTTCATAAAAAGGAATTCCAAAATCATGTTCCCAGATCGGGGTGAGTCCGGGCAGAACCAGGGCGCCACGCCTCTAAGGAGGGCCGAGCCTTTGCCTCCCCAGGGCTGACACTGAGTGGGGCGCAGACGCCAGCTTCAGGAACACCCCCATGTGAGTCCCGGGCCGGGACCTCGGCCCTCAGCTCCCAGGACGCAAACCCCCGTGCTGTGGCTGCCTGCTTCTCCACCAGGCGGGCCCCTCCTCTTTCTTCTTCTCCTTGTGGAAAGCTGACTCAATTTACCCACACACCACCTTTCCCACATGTACAGGAACGTTTGATCACAAGTAGGAATATTTTTTAAGTCGTGTGATACATAAACAGGGAAAAGTTCCATCAAGAAGGACACGTTGTAAGCAGAGGTCAGCGTCGACCGCAGCTGCAGCGGCCACTCCCTCCTTCCGTGCTGCAGCTGTGCCACCTGCGCCACCACGGGCCGGTGGCATCCACATCACCAGTGGCTTGTTTTTCACACCTGTCGGTTAAGGACCCAGAAGAACGCAGTGTCACCAAACCTCGTGCTGGGCAGCTCTCCTGACCTCCCTCGAGCACCCGATGTCTGCGAAGAATAATACGTCACACAGAGTCCTAAATAGCACATTTTCAACTGCAATTGACGGAGCATTACATCTAATATGATCTGTGTAAAATAAATGAAAAGCACAGTCAAGTCTCCAAATCAGCAATCCAATATTTAGGGACTTGCGGGGTGAATGGATTTAAATCCACATTCAGAATCAGAGACTCTGTGGCTCTTACTCTGATGAACGATGCTATTGTCAAGTAATATCTTTCTGTCACGAGTTTTAGACAAACCAATAGCCCAAAATGAAAATTTTCCAATAAAATGTGAACATTCAGCATTCTGGTACACAAAGTTATTTCAGGTGTCACCATAAAGTCTTTTGCCAAAAGACGCCAAGCCCAAGCCTCAACTTCGCCGCAGAGAACAAGCTCATTCCGCATCTGCCATGTCTTCCCGGCCAGCACTGCTTCCCACAGACAGCATCAGAGTTGAAACTGTTGGGGACGTGAACCAAGAAGGGCAGGCACGTTCCAGGTATCGACCTGCTTCCAGTGGCTGGTGAACCCTGGCTTTTAAAATCCCTCCAAGCCCCAGCGATTCCATCCTGCACCCCGAAACCTTACCGGCAGAACACCACAGGACCCCCTGCTGGGCAGCCTGGCTCCAAGCCCTCAAGGGCTCAGACCGAGACCACGTGGCCAATCTTGGAAGCACCTTGGCTGAGCAGACCTTGCCGTGAGCCTCATCACAGTCCCATGGTGGGACGCAGGCGCAGACCTCAGTGCCTCGGGGGCGGGCGGCGAGACCACATGTCCACACCACACCCAGCGCTCAGCCTGCTGAGCTGTCCTGGGCGCCGTGTGGCTGATGGACAGTCACCGTGAGCCTGTGATACACTCCCCACTTGCCTAGAAAGCTCTAGATGCTGCTTCTCCTCCGCGTCACATCAGGCCTGCTCAGAGGTGCTGAGAAGCCAGGGCGTCCCTGCGGGGGCCACGCGTCTGAGCCCTCGCTGTCAGAAATGGAAATCAACCAATAAAATGTGGCAATTCCGCATTTTGCCCTGCGTGGGTGTACGTATGTACACAAACGCACACGAAGACGAAGGGAAAGCAGGGTTGCTTCGGGAGCAAGTGGGTCAATATTCTCATAATATTTTTCAACGATGAGACTTTACGTTCACTTCTGGAAATTTTTAAGACAAAATTTAAACTGGAAACCCTCCATTCTTAGTTCATCGTGTGCGTTTTTAATTCTCTGGTACGTCGGTGATGTAATATTAATCTCACAGGACCAGCTCCGGTTCACAAGCCTCGCTTCTCACCTAGGGCTCGGCGGCTGGATGCCCCGTAAGGAGGCACGGAGGTCGGCAGGGCCGGGCAGCCTGGAGGTCCAGGGCCACAGTCAGACCGAGGCTGTGCTGTGTCCTTCTGAGGGACGCGCGTCCGGGTCCCCATCCATCTGCGCAAAGGGTGCTTGTGCCCTTGCTGGACTCCGTGACTGAAGGCCGAAGTCCACCTGTGAAAGCATCAGAACGTGATTTTCCATGGCCCTGACCGTGGCGTGAAACTCACGTCGAAGGAGACAGTCGGAAAACACAAAGATGGTGCCGCCCATGCTCAAGGTGGGGGCTCCTCTGCCTCTGTCAGCAAAGCAGCTCAGCTTGCAGAGGCACCAGCTCAGAGCAGGGGTCCGTGTGCCCTGGGGACACGAATGGACGGATGGCTGGACAGGTGAATAGATGGATGGATAGATGAATGGAGAAGAGCCCCGCAGCTGAGGAAATGCGTCAGAGGAGATGCAGCATGCCACAGGCTTCCCGCATTCTGCTTCTTCCCTGGGCTCTCCTGGACATCTTCCTTCACATAGAGGAAACAAACTCATAAGGCCGTCTCTACTCCCTGTGCTTGGGACCTGGACGGTCACTGCATAGCACCAAACCCCTTCCCCGTAAGCCAGGCCCACCCCACAGGGCTGAAGAGAGCCATGACCTCCAGGGCTGTGAGGATTACGTGGCCTCATGGGGTACAGAGCACGGCATCATTTTGCATTTTCTGTATGTACAAATACACCTAATGGCAGTCGGTAGACTCTGAACAAGGGAATTTCGAAGTGCACGTTAGTGGTATGCGGTGGTGGTTACTGGAAACAGAATTTTCTTCCATCAGCATTTCTAGAAAAGCGAGTTTTTTAGCCTTGACAATCAGAAGCATTGCAGAAGCATCAGCTGACAGGGTTGCCTTCTCACCTCCAGAGCCCCTGCCCGCGATATGCTGATGCTATGGCGGGTCTCGAGAACGGAGTCTCACTGCAGTCTCGGCGGGCTCTTACTTAAAGGGAGTGTATGTGCACCAACGAGGATGCTATGTTGTCATTCTTTCAAAAAAGTGCCACCAAAACAGCCCAAAGCATGAGAATGTAGAACCCTGCCTGCCCCACAAGGCGCTGCTCCTGAAAGCTTAAAAGCGGTGTGTGCCAGTTTGGAAACCCCGTGTCTTTATATGACGGGGAGCAACGGGCTGTCACAATCACTAACTTCCTATAATTCCTTTTATGACCCAAACAACACACAGGAAGTCACTCTTACGGCTGGCCAGTTCACGGACGACTTAAACAACTCCCTGTTGTTTGCTGCTAAAGCGTGCTAGGAGGCTGCTGGCGTTGCTGGTGTTAAGATTTGGAGGCTGCTGGCATTACTGGTGTTAAGATGCGTTACAGGTGTTTTCTCAGACACTTGGGGTCACCTGCATTCTGCAGGTGCCCTGGGAAGCCAAGCTGGGCCCGCACTTCCAAAGCTGCTTTCTTGCACCCAGGGAAAGACGGGCCTTTGCAGCCGTGCCAGGTGAAATGACCACATTGTAGAAAGGAAGGTGTGTCTGCTTGCTCGGTGAGGCTCCCACTCACCTCCCTGAAAGCCTGGAGGACTCACCTGGAGATGCTTCTCGGCCTGGCAGCCTCTTCTCCTCAGATCGGCACCCACCGTGATCAGTCCGTATACTCCGGGACCCCGGCCCACTGGGAAAGCAACCTCCAGGGAGACCTTTAATCCAAGTGTGACACTCCCATCATCATCAACCCAAGAAGGAGAGAATGCCGGATTCCCACGTGTGCCTGTCCTAACACGCTGGTTTTCAGCTTACTCCTGCTTCTAAACAGCTGATGTCTCCTGGGAGCCCCTGTTTCATAGAGGGAGGCTTTGACATCACTGCCCCTCCTAAAGCTCATCGTATTCCTGCAGATGGGGGTCCCAGGACTCACTCCCTCACATCTACCCTTCAGAATGCACAACACTGAGGATCAGGTTGCAGGGCAGGAGGGTGTGAGCAGGGGCACCCGTGTGGGGAGCTGGGGGCCGCTGGAGGATGAGAAGACGGTGCTTGGAAACTTGTTTTCAGTGCTTTGCAAACAGGCAGCTGGAAGGTGCCACTGCCTTTCTAAGCTAAGCAGATCTTTGTTCATTTACTTGGTATCACATATTCCAACTCACTCTGAACAAACAAATGGACAACAACCAAAATGTCCACCTAGAATCCTACTGTCAAGTCCAGGGAACTTTTATAAAGAGAATGTCTCAAGTTCGAATTCATAGATGATTCGAGAGTAATACAATGCCATGTTTTAGCTGCTTCTGCTGAAAATAAGTCTCTTGGTAAATCTCTGTCCTTAGAAATTCCCATCAAGGGAGGCTCTGAGAACACCTTCAACCCTCGAGACACTTAGCTCCGTAGGCGTCCGCGGGGACTGTTTGAATCAGAGGCATCTGAACCCAGGAGGGCGGCTCCGGGGCTAGGTGCGGGCCAGGAGTGTTGCCTTCCTCCTGGGGCACACCACGACGCAGGCTGGAAAGTCGGAGAAATTCTGCAAGAACGGCAGATCCTGGACAGTGTGCCCCTAGTATGAGAGGTTGGCCACTTGTCTCTGAGTAGCCTCTGCCTGGTTTGGGGTGGCTGAATGCCCCCTGGGAGAGGGAATGATAATACCAACTTTTGTCCACTTGAGGAATATTGGTTGAACTCCAACAAAGTGCCTGGTGCTCGACCAGCAGCTGGAAAGAAGGATCTGAGCACAGCAGAAAGGAGCCCTGGCTCGCTGGGAGCACGTGCGCTGGGGAAGGAAGACGGGCAGAGGTGCGGGAACTGTGCGCCCTGTTTGATCAGGAGCTCGAGGAGATGAGGATGGGCGGGCCAGGGGAGGAGGAGGCCAGGGGAGGAGGAGGCGGCAGACTTGGCCTTGGCTAAGGTCAGACGCTTCGCAAGAGGTGCCAAGGAAGGCGGGGCGGCTTTGTCCCAGTTCGCCGGGGACTTTCCCAGGTTGGGCGCTGAAAGTCCCAATCCCAGGAAATCCCTCGGTCCCAGGCAAATTGTGGAGAGCAAGGCAGGGTTATTTGGGGTGCCGCTGGGGGCATGGGGCACACCCGTGAGGACGTCCGGGAAGAGCGCTCTGAGCACATAGGAGCCCGGGCCGGCACGCTGTTCACTCACCCACCGGCGCTGTAAAACGTACCTGCCTGGTTTTCCGTTAGGACATCTTGAAACCGGAGAAGGATGTCGGGAAATACAGCTTTTCTTTCCTGACACCTGTGTGAACACAAAGGAACAGTGTGCGGAGACTCGAGCAGACCACTCGTGGGCCAAGTGGAGACAGTTCCAAACAGCCTCCCCGCACGGCCTGAGCGTGGGCGACCGCCGTGGGCACCACCCCTTCCCTGGCAGGCCCAGAGGGAGCGGGTGGGAAACAGGCCCGCCCACAGGACCCTGGCCAGGGCTTGCGTCCAGCCAGCGCCACATCTGGCCAAACACGGGGCGTGGAGTGAGACTCTCGCCGAGCCGGCCCAGGGCGCTCTGCGTCTCTGCACCAACGCCACTCCTCTGTCCTTCAGGGGATTTTACCTTCCCTGGCGTCCCCACCTCCAGCCTCCCTCCTTGTTAGTCAAATATGCCACCAGCACTCCACTTCCCAACCACGGCTTAGAGTCACGTCAGAGAGACGGTCACAGGCCCCGCCCACCTCCAGCCTAAGGCATGGCCTCTATGGCATGGCCCAGCCTGCCCACCTGGTGCCCAAACGCCCGCAGCCATCCGTCCATTTCCCCACACCCGCCTTCTCCCATCAAGTGCAAGTTCCCGTGAGCTCCACATCCTCCAACTCCAGCATCCCCGTCTCCACTCCCACTTCCTGCGGAGCTTCTCTGACCTGAGTCCCCTGCCCTCTCCTTGCCACCTCTGCGATGTCCCAAATTCTACCTAAAATCTTGAATTTCACTTTGTGTGTCACTGTCTGTGGTGATCTGACCCACCTGCTGGAGGTGGCGGCTGCGGGTGCTCGTGCAGGAAGTGGTGCCAGCCCAGCTCCAGGCGCAGAGGCAGGTGCAGGGATGGGACAGGGGCAGGGGCAGGGACAGGGGCAGGGGCAGGGGCAGGGATGGAACAGGGGCAGGGGCAGCTGTGCACAGAGCAGCAGGGCTGCCTGGCCGGGGCCACTTTTGAAGGATCTGTTCTGATTCACCTCTGCGTTCGCACTGAATGATTAAGAGTTTTATTCTGTTTTTTTTGTTTGTTTGTTTTTTGTTTTTTTGTTTTTTGTTTTTTGTTTTTTTTTTTTTGAGGCGGAGTTTCACTCTCGTTACCCAGGCTGTAGTGCAATGGCACGATCTCAGCTCACCGCAACCCCCGCCTCCTGGGTTCGGGCAATTCTCCTGCCTCAGCCTCCTGAGTAGCTGGGATTACAGGCACGCGCCGCCATGCCCAGCTAATTTTTTTTGTATTTTTAGTAGAGACGGGGTTTCACCATGTTGACCAGGATGGTCTCGATCTCTTGACCTCGTGATCCACCCACCTCGGCCTCCCAAAGTGCTGGGATTACAGGCATGAGCCACCGCGCCTGGCCTATTCTGTTTTAAAAGCATTTAGTAGATATTCCATAAATATTATGGAGAATGAAATAATATATGTACACGATTTACATAGATGTGTTTAAGAGCAGAGTGCAGTTTTCCTATCTCAAATCTATTCTCCTCTCACTTCAGATCAAAAGCCCTATCATTTCTTCTTCTGTTTCATCTGGAATCCCACCCCACAGGCTAAAATGTTGACAGTGCTTTTACCTAAAATGGAAAACTTTGAGAACAAGGAAATGTTGGAAAATCATCATAAATCTACCGATAATTAGAAATAGTGATATTTAGACTCTTCTAAATGTGTAAATATTCAAGTGTCTTCTAAATCAATGTCAGGCAAAAATATAAGATGAAAATGAATTTACTAATAGGCTAAAATACATAAATTATATTTCTATGAATAAACATTGGAAGGAGATCTGATTTATCAAGGTAGAAATTAATTGGAATTATTTAGATCTCCTTCAAATTTTCTGTAATGTTGTTTCATGTTTCTATAACAAGAAGAGAGACATTCATGTTATTATTTATTTTCTTAGTTATTTTGAGTTTGCAGTTTATTGTATAAAGAATTAAACTCTGCATTTCTTACTTATTTTTTTAAATTTGTGTTACTAGGAGAATTTATAAAAAGAAGAAAAACCTGGCCAGGCGTGGTGGCTTTCACCTGCAATCCCAGCACTTTGGGAGGCTGAGCGGGGTGGATCACTTGAGGTCAGCAGTTTGAGACCAGCCTGACAAACATGGTAAAACCCCATCTCTACTAAAAGCAATACAAAATTAGCCAGGTGTGGTGGCGCATGCCTGTAGTCCCAGCTACTCGGGAGGCTGAGGCAGAAGAATAATGTGAACCTGGGAGGCGAAGGTTGCAGTGAGCTGAGATCGTGCCACTGCACGCCAGCCGCCAGCCTGGGTGACAGAGCAAGACTCCTTCTCAAAAAAAAAAAAAAAAAAAAAAAAAAAGAGGAAAAACCTAAGTAAGGTGAGTGGTCAAGAGAATTCCCCAGGAAAATATTAAATGTGCCAAATTGTAAAGTAGTTTCTGCCTCCGCACTGGTTCCTGCATCTGTGCCCATTGATCTCAAACCACCACTGCTTTTCTCTTTGAAACACCACACAAAGCACTTCTTGGCTGTGGTGAGGCCGGAGGCGGGTGGGGAGGCGGGGAGGTGGCGCTGCCTCTGGTCTTATTGCAGACAGAAGTGATGGGCTCGGACGGGAGGCCAGGGCGCCAGCCAGCAGCCGCCTTCTCCAGAGGACATTCCGGGCTCATCCCGAGGATGACCGTGTCCCTCCTGGCTTTCATGTCACGACAAATGGCGCCTTCAATTCAACTTCCTGATGTAAGTGGTGGTGTCTGGTGACTCTCCCGAGCTTCAGAAGTGGCCTCTGTTCCCGTGGCGTGTTCCGTAGCATGCGGCCCAGCCAGGGCAGTGTGCCTTGAAATGCACAACCAGAAGGCGGTCACTGCCTGCTCACACAGTTTCCAGGGGCTGCGTCCACAGCACCCAGCCTGCCCACCAGAAGGTTCAGGAAGTCCCTCGCCAGGGCCCTTTCAATCCAGGCGTCCAGCCCGCAGCAGCGCTTCTGGGGACCTTGAAGTGGAAGCTTCGAAGGTGACAGAACTCATCTATAGAATAATTACAGAACTTCCAAAACTCAGTATCACAAAAGCAAGCAGCCCAGGTTTAAAATAAAATGGGCAAAATATTTCAACAGACACTTCACCAAAAAAGGCACTGAGATAGCAAGCAGTCACATGACTGATTATTTTTAAAATGCAAATTAACACCATCCAAGGTAAAGCTGCACGCCTTTCAAATGGTTCACATCAAAATGGATCCTACCCATGGTGGTGAAGACACAGAGGAGCCAGGATTTTTATATGTCACTGATGGGAAAGTAAATTAAAAATGAAGTTTTGTCTGTGCCCCAGGCTGGAGTGCGGTGGCACAATTTCAGCTCATTGCAACTTCCACCTCCCAGACTCAACCAATCCTTCCACTTCGGCCTCTCAAGTAGCTGGGACCACAGGCATGCACTACCCCACCTGGTTAATTTTTTTTTTTTTTTTTTTTTTTTTTTTTTTTGTAGAGATGAGGTTTCACCATGTTGCCCAGAATGGATGGTCTCCAATTCCTGAACTCAAGTGATCCACCCACCTTGGCCCCTAAAGTTCTGGGATTCCAGATGTGGGCCACCGTGCCCAGCTTGCAATCTCTTAAGAAGTTAAACATACGAGCTATTTTAAAGATCCAACTTCTCAGTGCCTAGATATTTACCCAACAGAAATGAAAAGACGTGTCCATGCGAACACTACATGCAGATGTTCATTTCAGCTTTATTTGTAATAGCCAAAATCCAGAAACAACCTAAATGTCCATGTGCCGGTGGATGCTAACCCAGCAGAAGTGCTCCGTGGAGCTCTGCCCTGCGGTGAAAGGAACAAGCCGGCGAGGGGTCACGAAGCCCTGTGCTGAGTGAAAGAAGCCAGGCCTGCAGGAAAGCACAAACGTTCGTTCCAATTCCATCTACAGATGAGAGTCGCGGCCGATGCACAGTGAGAGCAGGGGCTTCTGGGGACAGGACAGGAGAGCGGGCCATGGAGGAACCGGGGACAGCTTCAGAGGGAAGGAGCTGTCCCCCTCTCACGGCAGGGATGGTGTCACAGACACACATGTCAACATTATTTCCAGATGACACATGGTAATGTGTTAGCTTCTTGAACATGACTATACCTCAATAATGCTGTTTTTAAAAGTAGCTTCAGTGGTAGGAAAAAAGACTTTCACACATTAAAGATAAGGTGAGGAACGGTTCACACATTCAGACACAGGGTTGTGTCCATGAGGCGTTGGCGTCCACGCCGTATGAACTGCTCGCCCCAGGCCGCAGCTGTCCACCGCCCACCCTGGGTCACGCGCCGTGCGGACAGGCTGCGCAGGACAGCCATTCCTGCCTCACACACAGGCATCCCGGCATCTGCGCCGCACTGACTGGTGTCTCCGCGTTTTTTCCACACCAAATGCTTGATCTGCATCTCCGGTGGTGGTAACACCTACTAAGCACTTTGATAATTGATGAGAGAAACCGTGTGCTTCTCTTTGGTTTCCTTCTCTGCGAAGAAGAACAAGGTTCAAATGACTGATCTGCATGGAACACAAAATAACGATAACAATCCTAATTAACAATTTATATTAATAGAACCTTTTTCTTGGTAGCTGAACACATGGAAAATGCCAGCTTCTTTTGCAGCAGAGGGCAGAGTTGTGGGGAGAGAAAGGAGAGGGCAGGTATCCCTGCAAAGGGAGGAAGGGGTCACCACTGCCATCCATCCCCCAATGCAATGAAGGGCACGGTCACCGCTGCCCAACACCCCCCTGATATCACAAAGAGGACAGTCACCATTGCCTGTCCACCACCTGACGCAAGACCCCACAGCACAAGTGAGTGGTCAGGCAAAAATGGCTTTCAGCACATCCTGCCTTGGAAAACAGCAATCCCTCCTCCCTGGCGCACAGGCGGAGGGCAGCTCCTGGGTGTGCAGAGCCAGCCCTGGAACCCTGGTGGCTGAGCTGCCCTTTCCTGGGAGCAGGGAGGGTGGGGGCGTAAGCGTCTCATTCTCTAGCTGCTGCTGCCATGCGCCCCATGGGTAGGATGGCAAGGTGCAAGTCTTGATGTTTTAGCAGTTAGAAGAAGGAGCCACCTGTTTAGGGACTGACCCCAGGCATTTGGAAAATGCGGCCAGCGCTGTCACTCGCTGTGCCCACGCAGACATCACCCCGTGAGAACTACGTCACCCCTGCACTCAGCTTCTCCCAGGACCCTTGGCATGAGGGTGGGTGGCATGGACCACATCATGCGTCAGGGGTCCTGGGAGCTGTTGGGAAGGACATCCCAGGACACGGTCCTGCAGCCTTTCCCGGGAGATGTCTCCTTCCTCCCTCAGCTCTCGGCACATCTGCAGACCACCCCCGGGCTCTCCCCCACAGGACTGGCCCCCTGGGCATCCGCCGTGTCCAACTGCCCCTGGGCACTCCCCTCGGCCACCCGGGGCATGGCTTTGTCCGTCCATCACCAGATGCTGGCAGGCGTGGGCTGGACGGCCAGATGCTGGGACTTCCGACGTGGACGCTGCGGGGCTGCGGCTGGCCAGGTGGTGGCAGTGCTGCCCTGAGGCATTTGAGGCCACTTCCCGCTGGCTCCTGGACAAGCTCACCAGGCGGCCCCGAGTCGCTGGGTGTCACCCTCCTGCCCCCACCACTCCACCTGCAATGCGCGGCACCCACTGTCACCGTCGGGGCGTGGGCGTGAGCCCCCAGCCATGCCCCATGCGGCTCCCCAGTTGCAAAATGCACCAGGCCACCCAGGACAGCCAGGGAGGCTTCCCTCGCCACCTGGACCTCCATACTGCAAGGCAAAGCCAGCGCCTACCATCCTTTCAGGGTCTCGAAGAAGCTGTGATGTAAGATCATGCCAGCACGACTTACCTTCCTAGTGCTTGTGGAAATGAAGTTTTCAAGCATGTGACTGTGCCAGGCTGTGGCCAGATGGGCAGGAGATCCGTTTTCTCCAGCTCTAGAACGCAGCATTTGCTGCTGCCTGCCAGTCTCCCACCCGCTGTCTCACTGCGAGAAACGCCCTCCTTTCCTGCCCTCCAAGAATGCCCGTTGTGCCTGCACTGGCTCACACGTGGCCTCAAGTGTGGCCCATGCGTCCCACAGAAAGTCCCCAGGAGTCCCACAGCCTCCTGCCCTACTGTGAGTGGTGCAGCTTCTCTCCCGTGGCCAGCTGAGAAGGTCCCACCGCCTCTCCAGGCCGCACACGTGGGTCTTACATCTGTCACATCACACGTCTCAGCAGGAAGTCGTTGCCATCAGGGTTAGTTTGCTCAGCTGAAATAGACTGTGAGGGCTTTGAGGACAAGCCCCAGATGCCCCCTTCCTCTGTCATCCACACTGCTAGAGAATCAGTGCTACCAACAACCAGGGCAGAAAGAGACGAGACTTTATCGGAGAAGACGTGGTGGGTGACGGGACCAAATGTCAAAATGGGCCTGAGGCCTCCTGTAACATGAACCCCTTACGTAACCTGCACGATGGCAGCCGGGGTTAAGATTAGCAAAGCCCCTCCCATCCTATAGAGCACACACGAAGCTCACCAGCCAAAGCAGGAATGACGTGTGGCTGTGCACAAAGCTCCATGATGAGGACAAACAGTACGAAGACCCTCAAACAGCAGAGCAGAACCCAGGCCCAACACTCGCCCGGCAGACACAGAGTCACAGGAAGATGGAGGTCCAGCCCCAACCCTAGTAGACAGAGACAGAATCAACTCCAGTCCAGGCATGACAGCCTGGGAGAACTGGTGACCAGGTGCTCAGCGTGGGTGACAGGGTCAGATTCACAGCTGGGCATCTGCACAGGAGTGTGTGATGTGTTCAGCGTGGGTGACAGGGTCAGAATCACACCCGGGCGTCTGCACAGGAGTGTGTTATATACTCAGCATGGGTGACAGGGTCAGATTCACACCCGGGCGTCTACACAGGAGTGTATTACGTGCTCAGCATGGATGACAGGGTCAGATTCACACCCGGGCGTCTGCACAGGAGTGTGTTATGTACTCAGCATGGATGACAGGGTCAGATTCACACCCGGGCGTCTACACAGGAGTGTGTTATGTGCTCAGCGTGGGTGACAGGGTCAGATTCACAGCTGGGCATCTGCACAGGAGTATGTTATGTGCTCAGCGTGGGTGACAGGGTCAGATTCACACCCGGGCGTCTACACAGGAGTGTTATGTGCTCAGCGTGGGTGACAGGGTCAGAATCACACCCGGGCGTCTGCACAGGAGTGTGTTATGTGCTCAGCGTGGGTGACAGGGTCAGATTCACACCCGGGCGTCTACACAGGAGTGTTATGTGCTCAGCGTGGGTGACAGGGTCAGAATCACACCCGGGCGTCTGCACAGGAGTGTGTTATGTGCTCAGCGTGGATGACAGGGTCAGATTCACACCTGGGCTTCTACACAGGAGTGTTAATGTGCTCAGCATGGGTGACAGGGTCAGATTCACACCTGGGTGTCTACACAGGAGTGTTTTATGTGCTCAGCGTGGGTGACAGGGTCAGATTCACACCTGGGTGTCTACACAGGAGTGTTTTATGTGCTCAGCGTGGGTGACAGGGTCAGAATCACACCCGGGTGTCTGCACAGGAGTGTGTTATGTGCTTAGCGTGGGTGACAGGGTCAGATTCACACCCGGGCGTCTGCACAGGAGTGTGTTATGTGCTCAATGTGGGTGACAGGGTCAGATTCACAGCCAGGCGTCTGCACAGGAGTGTGTGATGTGCTCAATGTGGGTGACGGGGTCAGAATCACACCCGGGTGTCTGCACAGGAGTGTGTTATGTGCTCAGTGTAGGTGACAGGGTCAGATTCACACCCACATCTGCACAGGTGTTATGTCCTCAGCATGGGTGACAGGGTCAGATTCACACCTGAGCATCTGCACAGGAGTGTGTTATGTGCTCAGTGTGGGTGACAGGGTCAGAATCACACCCGGATGTCTGCACAGGAGTGTGTTATGTGCTCAGCATGGGTGACAGGGTCAGATTCACTCCCGGGTGTCTGCACAGGAGTGTGTGACGTGCTTAATGTGGGTGACAGGGTCAGATTCACACCCGCGTCTGCACAGGTGTTATGTGCTCAGCGTGGGTGACAGGGTCAGAATCACACCCGGATGTCTGCACAGGAGTGTGTTATGTGCTCAGTGTAGGTGACAGGGTCAGATTCACACCCACATCTGCACAGGTGTTATGTCCTCAGCATGGGTGACAGGGTCAGATTCACACCTGAGCATCTGCACAGGAGTGTGTTATGTGCTCAGTGTGGGTGACAGGGTCAGAATCACACCCGGATGTCTGCACAGGAGTGTGTTATGTGCTCAGCATGGGTGACAGGGTCAGATTCACTCCTGGGTGTCTGCACAGGAGTGTGTGACGTGCTTAATGTGGGTGACAGGGTCAGATTCACACCCGCGTCTGCACAGGTGTTATGTGCTCAGCGTGGGTGACAGGGTCAGAATCACACCCGGATGTCTGCACAGGAACGTGTTATGTGCTCAGTATGGGTGACAGGGTCAGATTCACACCCGCATCTGCACAGGTGTTATGTGCTCAGCGTGGGTGACAGGGTCAGAATCACACCCGGATGTCTGCACAGGAGTGTGTTATGTGCTCAGTGTAGGTGACAGGGTCAGATTCACACCCACATCTGCACAGGTGTTATGTCCTCAGCATGGGTGACAGGGTCAGATTCACACCTGAGCATCTGCACAGGAGTGTGTTATGTGCTCAGTGTGGGTGACAGGGTCAGAATCACACCCGGATGTCTGCACAGGAGTGTGTTATGTGCTCAGCATGGGTGACAGGGTCAGATTCACTCCTGGGTGTCTGCACAGGAGTGTGTGACGTGCTTAATGTGGGTGACAGGGTCAGATTCACACCTGCGTCTGCACAGGTGTTATGTGCTCAGCGTGGGTGACAGGGTCAGAATCACACCCGGATGTCTGCACAGGAACGTGTTATGTGCTCAGTATGGGTGACAGGGTCAGATTCACACCCGCGTCTGCACAGGTGTTATGTGCTCAGCGTGGGTGACAGGGTCAGAATCACACCCGGATGTCTGCACAGGAACGTGTTATGTGCTCAGTATGGGTGACAGGGTCAGATTCACACCCGCGTCTGCACAGGTGTTATGTGCTCAGCGTGGGTGACAGGGTCAGAATCACACCCGGATGTCTGCACAGGAACGTGTTATGTGCTCAGTATGGGTGACAGGGTCAGATTCACACCCGCGTCTGCACAGGTGTTATGTGCTCAGCGTGGGTGACAGGGTCAGAATCACACCCGGATGTCTGCACAGGAACGTGTTATGTGCTCAGTATGGGTGACAGGGTCAGATTCACACCCGCATCTGCACAGGTGTTATGTGCTCAGCGTGGGTGACAGGGTCAGAATCACACCCGGATGTCTGCACAGGAGTGTGTTATGTGCTCAGTGTAGGTGACAGGGTCAGATTCACACCCACATCTGCACAGGTGTTATGTCCTCAGCATGGGTGACAGGGTCAGATTCACACCTGAGCATCTGCACAGGAGTGTGTTATGTGCTCAGTGTGGGTGACAGGGTCAGAATCACACCCGGATGTCTGCACAGGAGTGTGTTATGTGCTCAGCATGGGTGACAGGGTCAGATTCACTCCTGGGTGTCTGCACAGGAGTGTGTGACGTGCTTAATGTGGGTGACAGGGTCAGATTCACACCTGCGTCTGCACAGGTGTTATGTGCTCAGCGTGGGTGACAGGGTCAGAATCACACCCGGATGTCTGCACAGGAACGTGTTATGTGCTCAGTATGGGTGACAGGGTCAGATTCACACCCGCGTCTGCACAGGTGTTATGTGCTCAGCGTGGGTGACAGGGTCAGAATCACACCCGGATGTCTGCACAGGAACGTGTTATGTGCTCAGTATGGGTGACAGGGTCAGATTCACACCCGCGTCTGCACAGGTGTTATGTGCTCAGCGTGGGTGACAGGGTCAGAATCACACCCGGATGTCTGCACAGGAACGTGTTATGTGCTCAGTATGGGTGACAGGGTCAGATTCACACCCGCGTCTGCACAGGTGTTATGTGCTCAGCGTGGGTGACAGGGTCAGAATCACACCCGGATGTCTGCACAGGAACGTGTTATGTGCTCAGTATGGGTGACAGGGTCAGATTCACACCCGCGTCTGCACAGGTGTTATGTGCTCAGCGTGGGTGACAGGGTCAGAATCACACCCGGATGTCTGCACAGGAACGTGTTATGTGCTCAGTATGGGTGACAGGGTCAGATTCACACCCGCGTCTGCACAGGTGTTATGTCCTCAGCGTGGGTGACAGGGTCAGATTCACACCTGAGCATCTGCACAGGAGCATGTTATGTTCTCAGCATCAGAACTGGACCGTTTGGGCGCGTGGATGGGAAGTAGAGCCTGAGGGAGGCCTGCCACACATGACAGCCACGTAAAGCAAAAACGAGGAGCAACATCCAGAGTGTTCCGTGTACTTCATGGGGTGAAGCTGAGAGCCTCCAAGTCGTCCTGTAGCCCATGAGGAACCACAGGCCAATTTAGAGCCGGAGCAGCTGTGACCTGCCCTGTTCTTCAAGACTAAGCTGGCAGGCACACCGGGGCACCGTGTAGAAAAGGGGGCAGGACCCCATGGCAGCTGGCAACAGGGAAGAGCCGGACCCTCGGAGGCCCAGGTGAGGGGTGCTGGCCCCTCCTGTGAGCAGAGAGTGAGAAAGATAAGAACTGGAAAAGCACATACCCAAACTTCTTTCTTTTCTTATGTCTAGAATCTAGTCTGCAGTAAGATTAGGGTTTTATGTTAAGATTCTTGATGAAGAACAGCTAACAGCCCGGAATAATTCCTCAGGGAAGCCTGAGGGCCGTCCTGGCCGCTGAGCAAGCTCCTCACCTCCGCGGGCCTGGGCTGACCCTGGCCTGGCACCGTCTCTCCCAGCTCACCACCCGGCAGACGGTCGAGTGTTCACGTAACGGTGTTGTCTTCCCCGGATTATTTAACGTAAGATTTCTCAAAGCGTGAGATATACAACGATCCCTGGACGTTTTGCTTTTTGGTCTGGGAACTCCAGTTTTCAGTGTGCGGTCAGGCTTACAAACACTTCTGATGCCTCCTTCTCTTCGTTCCAGCTCCCGCTTCATTGCTTACTTAAGTCAAAGGAAGAAATACAGAAGGAAAGACAAGAAACAGCCTGGAGTCCACCTCAGGAGACTCTGCATCTTTCTTTTTAAAAATGATCCGAGTCCAGGGAAGACGTCAAAGGCTACGTGTAGAGGGATCTGCACACCAAAAGCACGGACACGGGAGCCCTCTCACGGCTCCTGGACCGCCCTCCCGTGGAGTAGCTGCACTCGGGTCCCCCGTCCCACTAAACGTCCCCTCTCAGGGGACCTTGACACACACTGGCCACTGCTTCTCTCCTGCACACAAAAGGCCACTGTCCAGATGCCAGAAGGGTTGGGGGTGTCAGCGGCCTCAGAGTGGACACAGCTCCAGGGCGGCAGGACACTCAGGGAAGAAAGGAACAAGTAGACTCTCGTGGACTCGCTGTGGCAGGAGAGTGCAGAGGTGACCCGCTCCCTTCGCAGGGCGTGCCCCCCAGCCCCACTCAGCACCTCCACCATGGGCGTTCCACTCCACGGCCCCCATTCTCACCCCCAGCGGGTCCTCCCAGAAGCACTCACATCCCAGCAGTGGCCACAGCAGCTGAGCAGGGCTGGGCACGCGTGAGGATGGCTGCCCTGGCAGCGGGGCGGACGCTGAATCCAGCCCTGTCATCTCACTTCACCAAAGTACTTCCTTCAGCTTCCCCTAAAATTCTAGAGTTGCAACTCTGAATAAAACTAACGATTTTTATCCAAATATTTAATATCTGTTAACTGTAATCTGAATTGTACATTTTAATTTTAGTCATTTTGAAATATTTTACGAGAAAAATAACTGAAGCATTGTTGAATTTGCTTTTTCGTTTCCAACATTTACGTTTTGGCAAAAACTACATTAAGATTTGTTATCCCTTGAATACAATAGCACTTTATTTTTCAATTCTTTAAATCAGAGGTAGCCAAATCTTTGCTGTAAAGGGCCGAGACAGCAGTATTTTAGGGCTGGTGGCTGCAGCCATTGACTCTGCAGAGTGCGGAGGAGGCAGCCATAGAGGATACATCATCAAATGGGCATGGCCATGTTCCAATAAAACTTTATTTACAAAACAGTGTCTAGTCCAAGGGCTGTCAACCCTGAGATAGAAGATCACTTATGTGACAACCTTGATTATAGTAAAATAAGTAACTTCATTGAAATAAAGTCCTAACAAATACATCCTACATATTAAATATAAAATAATTACTGGATTGTCTTATGTTTGTGTTATTATTCACCCAAAACTCACGGCCCCATCCCCAAAACCTCCAGGCCTGCTCCACTGTCATCCACTTTAGCCATGTTTGAAACGTGCTGTTTCAGGCCTGTATTTTTACATTTATTTTTCTATTTCATCATCATGAAGGTCCGTAGGTAAGGCAGGAGCGTGAGACAGAGCCGCAGCCTTCGCTGGGTCAGCGAGGTACTGGGCAGAAGCCGCGTGGCTTCCACCTGCTGTGTGATGGCCCCCGACGGTGAGGGTGCATCTGGACGAAAGTTCAAATGCACTGTCTCCCGGGGGACCCGCTGAGGACATTCAGTGCACATGAGGAGTGAGGCGCTATTCCCAGGGCCCTGGACTGGCCTCTGGCTGGCGTGGGACCCCTGCCTCCTCCCATGTGACACTTTTCCAAAGCTAGATCAAGAAGGCCCAGCGAGGGAGGGTGAGGCTGCCTCCGTGGGTATCTCTGCGTCACAGAGGCTGCCCTGCCACGCCGGCGTCACGGGGGAGCATGCCGCTGGGAAGGGGAATGCAGTTACCTCAGAAAATCAGCTTTTCAGTTTATATTTCCTAAGTCAGTCTTTGAATGAAATTTTAAGATAACTAGTAAGTTCCCCCTTGAGATAGTTCCCCCTCCTGATGTGCACAACTGGCTGGAAGTGAATTCATGATGCTTCAGCAAACGGGCAAAAACATGTTCCTTTTTTTTTGAGATGGAGTCTCGCTGTCACCCAGGCAGGAGTGCAGTGGCACAATCTCGGCTCACTGCAGCCTCCACCTCCCTGGTTCAAGCAATTCCCCTGCCTCAGCCTCCCGAATAGCTGGGATTACAGGTGCACACCACCACACCTGGCTAAGTTTTGTGTATTTTTTGTAGAGACTGGGTTTCACCATGTTGGCCAGGCTGGTCTCCAACTCCTGCCCTCAGGTGATGCACCCGCCTCAGCCTCCCAAAGTGCTGGGATGCAGGCGTGAGCCACCCCGCTGGCCTGAACGGTTCTGCCAGGATAACTCACCGGGACCTCGCACACTTCCCGAGTGGTCATTCTCAAATTCACACATGCACGGTGATTACTGCACACTTTCAAAGGAGGAAACATGACAATAGGAAAAGTGGCTAAGTAAATATGTAAATACTTTCATTAACACAGAAGAATCAGATAAACTAACTCAGGCTTCAAAGTATTTTTCCGTGAATTACTCAATTTAACTCCTTTATAAGATTCAATCAAGTAATTGGCAAATCTGCTTTTTTATTTAAGTAATCACCTTCTATCACAAGCTTTTATGGAAAATCTACATATAACATTTTAGTGAGTAAATTTCTAGATTTACTCAAACTAAAATTAGATTTACAAAAATTACACAAAAAAAAAAGTTATTTTTTTCCTTGGTGAAACCTTAAAGCTAGCATCCCAAAATAATTTTAAGAGCAGTAATGTTGTTAAAAACAATCTCTGTGTTAAATAGTGTTTCCTACAAGCAGATCCTGAGAGGGAGATGAGGGTCACCAGCTTTAGGGGGGAATCCAGAAGCAACCCCTGCAAGGCGGGGCGTGCAGGAGAGGATGGGGGCTCCGGGTGAACTCGGTCTTTTGCAGCTCGGCCCCTGCTCTGAAGCGCCCCGTGGTCGGTACTGGCCATGGGCTGGGCTGTGGGTGAAGAGGACCTCCTTCTGCGGGGCAGGTGGCCCCGGTGGCCAAGAGTGGACACCAGAGAGCGGACCTGGCCACCTCCACCCACAGCCACACTGTCCTGGGAAGCAGGGCCGGCAAGGGCTTCCTGAAGGAGAAACGCAGGCCTCTGATGAAAGAAGTGAGAATTGGGGAGGGGACCAAGGTGGACATTGGACAATGAAGTCGCAGGGGCAGCAGAGTGAGGCACGGAGCACCCCAGGGTTCCGAGATGCACCGCTCGAGAGGGGGAGGAGAAGGTGCTGGGGGGGTGGGTGAGGACAGGGGTGCCCTTGGGCCTGCAGCGGGGTGGGAGGTGGCACAGGGGGACTCACTCAGGGCTGAGTACTGAGCACTGAGCACATACTGCCCCTCCCCCGCCCTCTCCCCCTCCGACCTCTCCCCCTGACCTCACTCCCCTCTCCCCGCCCTGCCCGGCCCCTGCACCCCCAGCCCTCTACTAAGATGGGAACATTGGAAAAGACACACCGGAGAGGACGATGAGGAGCTGCTGTTAACTGTGTAAATCAAGTCGTTTACAATGTATTCATCACATGCTGTGAATTGCTTCAAAAGTCAAAATTCAGTTAGGGTCCAAGCCACCAGGAATAGGGAAATTGCTGATGTACAGGAGAGTATCGCCGGAGTCCAAACTGGAATTCAAAGTTGCCTTTTTGCAAAAACAATGAACAAGTCCCCCCTAAAACATTAAACCTTAAGCATTTAAATAGCTTTTAACACGTGGGGTGGAGCGCAAGAGGTGACCCACGGGGCTGCCGTGGTCTGAACGTTTGTGTCCCTCCAAAATCCATGTTGAAAGGGAACGCCCACAGCAACAGTGTTAGAGGGGTCCCAAGAAGTGAGTGGGCCCTGAGGGCTTGTGGCTGGAAGGAAGCAGCTGGGCTCTTTCCACCCCCCATCCCTCCCCCATCTGCCCCCACTCCCCCCACCCACCTCCCAACCCTCCTCCATCCTCTCTCCATCCGGCCTGCCGCAGAAGGACAGGCTCTTATCCCCTCGGGGGCGGGCGGGGGCGGGGCGGGTTCAGGAAGAGGTACCATCTTGAAGCAGAGACCAAACCCTCACCACCAACTCTGCCAGTGCCTGGATCTTGGCTTCCCAGCCCCAGAATTGTGAGGAATAAATTTCCGTTCTTTACAAACGACCCAGTGCCAGGGGTGTGGTTGCAGCAGCACAAATACACAGACAGAGAGGAGGCACGAGCAGCTTCTCCCAGTCCTGGCCGGCGCGGGGCCCGCTGGGGAAGGGTCATTTTCAGAGTATCCCTGGTGAGGTCTGCATGGAGCTAGCTTCAATCAGAGGAAAGTGACCAGCTCTTTCCAGATTTCCTAAGCAAGGCCTGCCCATGACACACAGCTTCAGGAGCTCCCCTCCCTGTTCAACATCATGAGGCCACAGAAGACCCCCAAACGCAAAACAAAAGCATTGTCATTCCACTTCAGACTCCCTGGAGCCTGTGGAGATGGGTTTTACATGAAAAATCAAAGATCTGATTAAGCGCAAATGCAAAGGAGAAAATTCAGAGGGAAGAAGTCAAAGCTTTTCCCCCCATCAAAACCCAAGTCCTCGACTGGGCGCAGTGGCTCATGCCTGTAATCCCAACACTCTGGGAGGCTAAGCTGGGAGGATAACTTGAAGCCAGAATTTTGAGATGACGCTGGGCAACATAGCGAGACACTTAACTCTGCAAAAAATAGAAACTTTAGCAGGGCACGGTGGGGTGCTCCTGTGATCCTGGTTACTTGGGAGGCTGAGGCAGGAGGATCTCTCAAGCCCAGGAGTTTGAGGCTGCAGTGAGCTGTGACTGCACCACTTACTCCAGCCTGGGCAGCAGAGTGAGAGCCTGTCTTGAAAAATAAAACCTAACTCCCCTTAGGGAACAACACCCTTTCTACATTGGGTTTTTTTTAACAACCTCATAACCATTTGCTCTTATAATTTTTGCTCTGAGACTTTATTCCCAAATTATTCTGCAAAATCCTCTGCGATACTCAAATTATAAAACAACTACATAAAAACACTTTTCCCAAGGCACGGTTTTCTATCAAAAGATTTGGAGCACACAGAGTCCCAGACATTAAACCCCTCCCAGCGCTGAAGAGCCCTCCTGCTCGCAAGCAATAAAAGCATTTCTGTTAAAGTTTGCAAGACTCACTTTGAATGTCTTGCCTTTTTTTGATTGAAGCCATATTTCTGGTGTCATTTTAATAGTTTCTGTGTGCATTTTCATTATCTATTAAACTTGTAGTTTGATTATAGGTATAATGAATAATTTTTCTGTCATTTACATTCCAAAAGAAATGCATTCATGAAATAGCATGCAATCTGACTTCACCATAAATTCTCTTCTTCGACATTCATTTGGTCAGATTCACAAAGGCTTAATGTCAGATTATTATTTCTGGCATTCACTCATCAGCACCTCCCAAAAAAACCTACCTTAAGATGTGATTCTCTGATACCCACACCAGAAATAATTATCATGACATCCGCAGGCTGATGGAGGCTTTTCACTTCATTCTTCAGAAATGCATTTAGTCAAATGTGGGTACCAACTGCAAGATCACAGAAGCTGTGTTTTTGCTGCAGTGGAGCAAAGATTCTTACTCAGCAGTAGCGAGGATTTAGTAGATGGAAAGGTAAGACTCACAGACCCGCTCCCACCGACAGTCTGCCACGCAGCTGCTCTTCCACGTACCCCCGAGATCTCAGCCTGCTGCCAAGAGGTTCGCTGTGGAGTCAGGTGAAGTTCCATTAAATGACTGCATAAAATAAAGTATCCACCAAATACCTTTTCTTCCTGGGTTAACTTCTTTGTCTGCAAGGCCAGACTCCATCCGCCTGGGTGAAGGAGTAAGTCTACGTGGACAGTCAGCCTCCAGGAACGCAGATTCTCCATGGATTTCACATTTTTCAGTTTATGTTCTGAATGTATTGATGGATGCTCATTTGGACACAAGAGGCAGAAGCGTGAGATTCCCCTGGTTCTTCACTTCTCTCTCCTGGAAAAATGACAGCCCACTATGCACGCACTACATAAAATACAAAATAAGAATTACCAGGTAGTAAAGAAAAATATTCAATTTTCTTAAATACTAGCTTTTCTTTTATTTTTCCCTAAAAATGCAAACTTCTCTCTATGGCTTATGTAATAGTCCCAGGAAACCTTAAGCAAAGTTTGAAGGGAAGGATCTGCTTTCCTACCAAAACCCCAGGCCACCCACAGAAAGTGCCTGGGCTGCCTGGAGCCTGGGGCAGAGTTTAAAGGGGCAATGAAAGTTCCCCTCGCCCTGAGGGAAAAGCGCTCCCTACACCGCAGGTCCACAGGTCCTCCCTGAGGAAAATCAGCCTGGAATACACGCCCCCGGGTTATGGGGGGCAGCAGGAAGGCCCCGTGCTTCCAGGCGCGCAGCGGGACGGAGGGGGGAGAGCTGGGTTCTGCTCTCAGAAGGGGGCTTGGTGCTGCCCACTGCTGTGGTCTGTTTATCAGCCCAGGAATTGGACATTAATTAGCACTTTATTTGCTGTTGTGCTCCTTTTTCTGCAAATGTTTCCTCTGGGGCCACAGCAGCCATTTCCTGCCCTTTCATCTTTCCCCAGTCCTAATTGAACCCCGGGCCTCCTCACCTGGGGACGCTGAATGGCCGGGCGGGGGAGGGAGCTTGAAGGGAGGCCCGTCTTCTCTCTGATCACAGCAAGAGTGAAACCTGTGTGAGGGGCTTCTGGATAGAAGGAGTGGAGCTGAGATGTGACAGCCCGAGTTCCGCACGCTGCTGCGTGGTTTTCAGCAGGGGAAGCTTGCGAGTTTGGGGTTTCGGTTTGGGAGGCAGCATACTTAGCGCGGTGATACTAAACGGAAACTGTGAATACCACTAAGGACTCTGCGCCTGTGTCCCGGCCGCTCCCCACACCCCTTCCACACTCAGGCGGCCCGGCCTCAGCTGTTTCCGAGAGGAGACCCAGGCCCAGTGTGCGCAGGGCGTCCCCAGGCACAGCACTGCTCCAGGGGCGGGGGCCCCTGGCTTTTGGGACCGAGGAAGTTGGTTCCAAAATTCCACTGGCCTCCCAATGAAGGAACAGCACATAGACGGCTCATTCCGAAGCGCCCAGAATCATGGCAGCCACGCGATTGTCACACGCAGTGGAAGCAGACGTGCTCCGCCATGCCCGCCCGGCCCGTGGGCTTTCTGGGCTCGCAGGAGGAAGGTCACAGATAAATGCTCTGCGCATGGTCCGCGAAGGCACGAGATCCTCCGTCATGCCCGGGGCTGGGAGGGTCCTCAGGCATCCTCTGGAAAACAGAAAACGAAACACAACGGTGCTGGGTCGTGGCCACCGGGTTTGATATCACGCCCTCCAGTTGTACCCAAGAGCGTATCCTGTTCACACAGGGAAACACCCCAATGTTCGCTCCAGGTCAAATAATTTATGAAACCAGCTATGAAAAATGCCACGAGGTGACCCCTTCTCATTCTGAGGAGGTCCGATTCAGGCATTTCCCCCAGACACAGAACCCTGGAGAAGTTTCCGGGAGGCAATTCCACACTCACGTTGTTCAGACATGCAGGGTTTTGGGGGACCACCACTCACCAATCAGGAGGAAGTTCTCATCAATCCTATTCACCCCTATTATTTCAACGTGGAAACTCAGTGAATAAGAAAGCTTGTGCAGCTATCGCCTTAGATCTGAAAATAGTTAAGAAACTCCAGTGAAGAATTACTTTTCTTTTGCTCTGAGGAAATAAGCCGCATGTAAGGCCGTTCTCGTCTGAGAGTTCATGAATTCCTGAAAGCTGCGTGGCTTTTATGTTCATGTAAAGTGCTAAGCACGCTTTGAGTACAGAAGGGCGTGGGATCTGAAGGACTCTCCTTCTTCTTCGCTCACTCAATCTCGAGTGACTTCTTTAAAGTCACTTCTGGAAATGTTCCATTTTCCGGAAGCGACTTGAACTTGGACTTGAGAAGACGGGCAGTTCTCGGTGATCAACGAGAGGAATGAAAGCCAGGCGCACAGCACAGTTCTTGTGCCACCCCCAGGGAGCGGATCCTCCCGGGCTAGCAGAACCAACCCCAGCTCCCCAAAGAGCCAGTCCCCAAGACTGCTCTGGCCACAGAGGCCTCCCACCAGGTCACAAGGACTAAGCGAGGTCCTCAAGGAGGCTGGCACGGGTTTGAGGCTGCTGCTGCGGTGTGTCCGGCCCCTTCCACCACCTGCTTCTGAGATGCCAGCCTCGCCCTCGGGAAGGCACCCCCACTTTTCTGCCCACATGGCAAACTTCTCTGGAGAAGCCTTGAGTTCACGTGTGGAGCCGCTGCCCTGGGGCTTCTACGAGGTGGAGCCTCTGCTCCCTTAGGTTGGGTGCTGCGGCCCCCACCAGTCCCGAGACCCTGCTGTGGGTCACCCCTTAGGACGTGTGCTCTCACAGCAGAATCCACACCCCGTGCTATGGACAGAGCCGTACCCCACAGCAATGTGTGCAGGTACTCCCCGTGGTGCCAGGAAGGTGACTGTTTGGAAGCGGCCATCGAATGCCATCGGTGAGTTAAGTCCCGGCCACAGTGCAGTGCCAGGTGAGGGGCAACTTCACGACGCGAGGGAAGTGTGGGTCCTGACACAGAGCCTGAGGGAAGGCGCCGGGGGCAGGATGGACTGAAGCTCCCGCAGACCCGTGAACCAGGGACAGAGCTGGGGGAGGAAGAGAAGGGGCCTCCCTGGAGCCTCTGGTAGGAGCCAGTGCCACCAACACCTCAGCTTGGACTTCGGCCTCCAGAACAGTGAAGATAAATGTCTGTCGTTTAGACCACCTGGTCCGTGGTGCTGAACACAGCAGCCCAGGCCCCTCGTGCCAGGACGTGGGCACTGGCCCTCCTCTTGGGCCTCCTCTGGGAGCTGCCTCTGGGCAGGATCTGTGCAAAGGGGCCACGGGGCCGCTCCCCATCCTCAGTCACGGCGGCACTAGTGACGCTTGCATTTGTGTCCAGACGTCTCCACTCAGCCTCAGTCCCCGCTCCTGGTGAGGCTCAGGTGGGTCCCGGGTGATTCATGCCACAGTCAGCACAGAAGAGCCTCCGCCAGGACGTGAGCACGTGGGGCGACACGCGGCTGCATGGCTCTCCGGGTTCCCAGGAGCTCGTGAGGCACGCGCTCTCCCGCCCTCACGCATGTGCGCCCTGGTGGCACGGGCCGGTCTGTGCTGCTGCTGCACCACCTAGGCTCAAACCAGAGCCCCCACACCCTTCCCAGCTATCCCCCGCCAGGGGCTTAACTCCTGTGGGCCCCTGTTTGTGTCTGTCCAGCCCTCAGAAGATAGTGGGGCCACACCGGTTAACAACTGCCAGACTGAACCACTGCCCTTGGAAGGAAGCCGGTCCAAAGGCCTGTGACCTCAGAACGAGGAAGTGAGGGTTAAGATACTACGTGGTTTACGGTTAAGACCCTCTAAGACGGAGTTCTGTCCTCACACATCTTTGTGTCCTGACTCTGAACATTCCCTGGGTGGCGACCAGCAAGGCGGGCATAAGGAACAGTGCCCGGCACCAGCTTGCTCTCCTCCCTCACCTAAGAGCCTGGGAAAACGCATGATGGACATCAGCTGGAGCCAGAAGAGCCTCGAGTTCGCTCCTGTCAAGGGCCCCGCTTTCTAAGACAAGCGACACTCACACGGATTCACGCAAACTGAGATGTTTGCACGAAACGTGGCGGCTCCGGTCGGTGTCGGTCTATGACACGCTTCTTCTCCAAGGGGACGGAGCTTCCCCTGCGGAGTAGAAGCAGAACTCGTGTTTCCTGACAGCCCGCCGCTCTGAAAGCAGGAAGGAAACCCGCCGTTCACCTCCGGCCCTTCTCCATGTTCCTTATCTCGAGGTCTTGTGGGGGGTTGGGGTTTTTCTTTTTTCAGGATGGGGGAAGTGGGGTGTACAGCTCAGACCGGGGAACACTGAGACACCAGCCTGGGTGTGCAGAGCCATCCTACGAGACCTCAGTGTTCCTTGAAAATCAAACGCCTGTGTCCTTCCTTCCAGGCGTGAACTCACTGTGAGCAAACTCACTTCCCTACCAGGCTCCACCCCGGCTGCCCACCTCCGGGTCTGGATGCGGTGCTCATGGTGGCCAAGAACACAGCTGTGCCCAGGTCAGCTCCCGTTAGAGGAGGCCAGGAGGCCCTGGAGAGCGCTCTCCTGGGAATACAGGGAAGGGAGCAAGGGCAGGGCCCCCGGCTCACCCGACGGCGCCGAGAGCGCCCCACGCTTTCCGGAAGACAGCACGGCCCAGAAGTGCCACGTGGACACCCAGCCAAGCTCCGCTGCAAGCAGTAGCTGGACTAACTAGACTCTGCCCCCTCCTTCCAAAGAGGGAAGCAAGGAGCCGGGGGAGGGCCGTGGTTTGCCTGGGCTCTTGGGGTGAGGGTGCAGTTCGGCGCAAGGCGCTCAGGAGCCCCTGGTCCCCGCTCTCGCCTGCTTCCTCTGTTTGATTCTTTCTTTCTCTGCAGAATGCAAACACTGGCAGAGAGGAGGGACAGGGATGTGGGTCCGTGGAAGGGAAACTCGGGATTTTAAATCCAGGCCATCGGATCTGCTCCTGGTCCAGCCCCAGTAAAGATGTATCACTTCCCCTTACAGAGTCTCCATTTATCCATCGTAATACAGACCGTGCTCGAGCCACAGGTGCCCTGAACGTTAGAGGTGGAAGGAGCTTTGCCCGCTGCATTTCCCACCCGCCCACCATTCCCTTAGGGGGCTGAAGCCCACAGGACTGACGACTAACGTCTTGGAGTTCCTTGACTGCGGCTGTATCTCCCGGCCCCCGGGTCTCAGCCTTCATCCTCACGGAGCCCCTCCCTGTGCTGGCACCGTCCCCTCGGCCTCTGAGAACCTGGCCCTTAGATGCGTGGCCCACCCTACATCTAGGAGGGTGTTGTCTGGACATTCTTAACTCGTTAAATCTCCCAAGACCTTGTTTTCTAATAGTCATCTGCTGAAGTTACAGGCAGACCTGAGTTTTGAGAGGAGACTGTTAAACAGCCAGAGGACTCAAGGAAGATTCTGCCCGCGGAGAGAACTGTGCTCTGAGCTAATGTTCTTCCTCACCCGATACCTAACGAGAAGGCGCGCCCACCACTTGGTGATTCTCTGCGCGATTCCAGGAGCAGTGCTAAGCGCTAGGTCTAGCATCTCATTTAATCCTCATGATAGCCCCAAAAGGAGCCATAAATGCTCTCCTTTCATAGGGCAGAAAACCCAGGTTTACGAAAGTTAACTGACTGGGGAGTGCCAGGGCAGGAGTTCTGACCAGGCCTTGACCCCTCAGTGGACAGCCTCTCCTGGAATAGAAATGGAGGACCCGAGTGCTGAAAAGACATCACCAACCACAGGAGGTCCGGTGACCCCAGGGTCCCTGGGAGGGTGTCTGTCGCAGTCTGGAGTGGGCTGGGCGATGGCAGTGGCCAAGGAGGGCCCGTGGCGCCCCGCCTGCGAAACTGTACTTCCTGGACTTGTGTTTGAAATGACGCCTGCCTGATATGGCTAATGAATTTTACAATCAAAAGCTAAAGTGAATTAGCTGTAGCAGATGTTTTTACTCTGGGAACGACCAGACCTTTCTGGCCATTCATTTATCCTTCAAGGGGATAAAACTTCCCCCTTCTATTATGTGTTGTCATTGGAGCATTGCACAACTTTATCAAACTTTTTATTCTGGAAACTGAATTAATTTTCTGCAAGGGGGTTTTTGTGTGGCTCTTTAATCACATTTACTGGGGAACATGTGTACGGAGGGCTGGAGAGCCGATTATGGCTTCCAGAAAGGCCACTTTCAAAAGGAGATTGCCCTGGCTCCCAAGGCCTCCATCTGAAGGTCCCCGGGTTTTGTGAAGAGGAAAAAATTAATTACTATTTTAATAACGAAGCCAGGCCTGCTGAAAATCCTCTTAGAGAGTGGCTGGGTGATGTAATGGCTCGCAGGGGGGATATTGAAAGCCCTGGCCACACAGCCTGCCCTGGCCTCCCTATTCATTCGCTGTAAGATGATACGGGCTGCCGGGTCACACATTAGGGAATTAAAAATATAATAATAACACTTGTTTCTTGGGAAGGGGAAAAGTTGTGATCCCGGGGTAACAGGTTGGTAGAAATTCACTCTCAGGCCTCCGTCTTTGCCGGACGCTCCAAGCAGAGGAAATTAGGACGTTCTGCTCGCCAGGCTGGCTCCGCGGAGGCCCAGAGTCTGACGGCCGCTGACCGCGCACCCCAGGACAGAGACACAGGAGCGCTCGGCAGTGCTGACACGCATGGGGGCGCGGGCGAGCAGTGGGTGCTCATGGGCTCAGGACTTGCTGGACCCAGCAGGGAACACGGGGCTTCCCGTCCAGACCCATCATCTTTCTGGCTTCTGAAAGAAGACACGGAGCTTCGGTTTTCCTCTTTATTTTCACACTCATTTTGTTTCCTGTTTCCTGAAAAGTGAACATTTTGCACTAGGATTCTAACGTGGGGTGGTGGTGTCCCTATTGTGAGTTCAGGCAGTGGCCAGGTCAGCAAAGCCCGCAGGATCTCGGCCAGCGAGTGCCGCGGAATTCGGGTCCGCGTGGGCAAGCTCCTGCCACAGGCTCGCCGCGCGGGTGTGCGTGCTCATGCCGGGGAGCAGGTGAAGAGACAGCGCCAGCAGCCGGCCTCCCCATCCGTACCCCAGATCCCCGTCTTCTGACTTTTCCGCCCTTGCCACCTTTCCGCTGGCCGCCTCTCGCTGCCTCTTCCTCTCGCACCCCCATACTCAGAAAGCACCTGCCGCGGGCACCGGGCTACGTCTGCACCCAGGTTGGACGCAGCTGAGAAACCACAGGACCAGGTACGGGACACAGAAGGCCGTGCCCAGCCGAGGAGGGTTCTAATGCTCCATCCCTTCTGCCTAAGGAAGAAAGAAACTGCTACCGATGATGACTGTGTGTGCATGCCTGTGTGTGCACGCGTGTGTGCATGTTTGTGTGCGTGTGTATGTGTGTGTATGCGTGTGTGTGCACGTGTGTGTGCACGTGTGTGTGCACGTGTGTGTGCGTGGTGTTGTGCAGAAAACCTGTAAAGGAAATGTACATCTGATCAAGGAATCCGGAAGGAACCCCAGGGCAATATAGTAAATTGGGCATATTGATGATCATTCTGCAAAATCACATGAAAGCAAACTATATAAATGAATGAGTGGGCACCACCTCGAAATATTTTCCAGAAAGTCAGGGATGGAGGTGTTTGCCATGAAGAGCAGCCCATGAATGACAGAGAAGCCACCTGAAACGGCTAAGACGTGCGGACGCTGATGTCATAAGCACGCCGGTTACTTCCGAGTAACAGACGGGCGTGCGTGTGAAGCGTCTACAGCGCCCAGGCGAGGGGCAGTCCGGCTGTGGCCTTGGCCCGAGGGCGACACACGCAGCTTTTCCGTGCTCCATCCCTGCTGGGAGTCCCAGCCGGCATTAGGGTTCTCCGCGCTGTGGGTGTGGCTGAGCCGGACGGCCCACCAAACTTCATCTCGGCAGCCTTGATTTCAGGTGCAGTCGCTGTTGGCAAACACGGAAGCAGGCAGTGAAACCGTTCGCGTGTGCAAAGCCCAGGGCACCTGGATGCAGCTGGGAGGCCTCTGCCGCCGGCTCGGGATCTCAAGGGGCTTCTCCTCGCTGGGGTCAGGACAGGGTGCGTGGTGAACTCAGCCTCTCCGTGGAAAAGTGTCAGGGGCAGGCCTGCAGCTCTGACGATGGCCTCCCTACAAACGAGCACACCACTCTCCCAGGGCTCAAGCTCTGCCCGTAACTTTAGAAGGATCCTGGTCTCCGTCCTGACCCACCTGGGTTAGACTAGGCGTCCCCAGCACCCAGACCATGGACCAAAGCCGGGCCACACCGCAGGAGGACAGCCGCGGGCAGGCACATGAGCAAAGCCTCGTCTGTGCTGACAGCTGCTCCGCACGGCTCCGTCACCGCTGAGCTCCGCCTCCTGTCAGACCAGAAACGCGCCGGATTCTCATGGGGCATCAGTCCTGGCTCGACCTGCACATGCCAGGATCTCGGCTGCACGCTCCTTACGAGAATCTAATGCCTGATGATCTGTCACTGTCTCCCATCACCCCCTGATGGGACCATCTCGATGCTGGAAAGCAAGCTCAGGACTCCCACTGGTTCTGTGTCATGGTGAGCACAGCATCATTTTATTACATACTACAGTGTAATAATAATAGAAATAAAGTCCACAATAAATGTAACACGCTCAAATCATCCTCAAACCACCACCCCAGCCCCCATCCATGGAAAAATTGTCTCCCATAAAACCAATCCCTGGTGGCCAAAGGGCTGGGGGCCCCTGGGCAAGAGGCCACTGTCCCCCTTGGTGAGTGTTGGTGTGCACTTACTTGTTTGAGAAATTCCTGATGAATCTCCCAACCACCCCGTGAGATGATTCAACTGGATTCCACCCTAAAAGATAGGTAACTAAACACAAATACATGCACAAGACAAAGCTTAGAAGGAATCCACCATTCCCTTGCTCTTTAACTGCCATTTTAAAATGACGATTGCTGTGATTCATGACTTTTTAATCAAATGAAATAAAAAAGCGATGGCTATGTTTTATATTTACAGGAATAAAGCTCAGAGACTGGCCACTCTCATTGTGCGACTTCAGGCTCTGTTTCCAGAGCCCCTTCACTGTGTGGGGTCTCCTGTGTTTTTAAAGCAGAGGTGAGAATGCGTCCACCCACCTCTGGAGGACTCCCGCTATTTCACCTCCCCTGAGGGGTCGGCGGGTTCCAGAGAGCAGTTCACACGGGAAGCGCCGTCTGCCCTGAGAACAATCACAGGTCGGACTGTGCACCCCGAGGGCACGGGCACCTGGCGTCCTCAGCCCCTTCCCTGCCCATGCTCCCACCTCAATGCCCTTCTTCCAACCCTTCCTGACATCCTGTGTCCTGCAGAGTGAAAGCGGGGGGCGTCTCATTCATGAGGCTTGTGAAGGTGGGGGAAGGGGTGCCACAGGGTTGTGAGGGAGGGGGGTGGAAATGGACAGAGAGAGGGGTCTTCTAATGCAGCGGTTTCCACCTTTGGGATGGTAAAGCCATAGAGACAACAAAACATCTCCCGCTAATTCCCGCCAGTGGGACCACGCACGGCTCCATTTCCCACGGCCAGGGCGTGCGCCCCTTCCTCACGAGCTGCGGCTCCTGCCCAGGTGTGGGCATTGCATCCTCTCCTGAAGATGGGCCCCTGAGCAGACGGCCTGGAGGAAAGGCCAGCCGGCAGCAGGAGTGAGGCCTGCGTCACCGTAGGGCACTCAGTGGACGCCCGGCCCTGCCAGCTCAGAGCGCAGCCCCTGAAGAAGGCAGGGCAGCCGCTTGCCTGCCTGGAAACTCAGTTCCTGTCCAGTGGCATGGCGGGTCGCCACGCTGTTCAGATTGTGGAAGCTCATTCATCTCCAGGTGAGGAATGGAACATAATCCAGTCTGCTGACAGCAAGTGTCCCAGGGCACCCCCCTCCACGAGCCCTGAGCCATGACAGCAAGCCTTCTCAGAGATGGCGTGGCAGCCCCCGCATCAGACGAGGGGGTCACAGACCGGGAGGGCGGGGCAGGCACAGTTTCCCCAGTGGTGGACGAGGCATCCGTCGCTCCACAGAATCAGGGCCTAAAGCCCGGCCCCGCGGCCCTCCAAGCAGGCTTCGCCCACCACAGCCGTAGCCAAACCCACCTACCACTGGCTTTTGTACAAGCCACGAGCTAAGAATGACTTTTACATTTTTTGAATACATGAAAATGCGAAGGGAGGAAGAATATTTCGTGATGTGGAAATAACTTGAGACTGCAGCTCCACAGATGAAGTCCTGTTGGCCATGCCACACGTGGCACTGTCTCTGCTCTGTGGCAGAGGTGAGCTGCTGTGACCAAGGCCATGGGACCAGCCACGGCCACATCCATACTACTCAGCCCTTTACAGAAAAAGAGTGCTGACCCTCTGCAGGCCCACCACACTCTGTGGTCCCAAATACACCCAGACTTCAGAATGCCCACACTGGGTGTTTCTCACACTCACAGTTTGAAAACCCCAGAACTGAACTCCAAAGCAAAACCCGCTGCAGTTAGGCAGCAGGAAGCTGGGTAGGCAGTGCTCCGGCTGGATGCACAGCCGCTTCTCCTCTCCATCAGCTACTGCTTTTCCTCCAAACCCAAGAGCCACTTGACTCTGGAACGGGAAGAAAATGTATCTGACTAACAAATGGGGAAGTTTTATTAGCTGTTTATAACCTGTATTTTTTTCTGAATTGCTAGAGTTAGCATAAAAGAGACATGTCACAGTGAAGAGAGATCTCCCAGTCAGGATTATGAATTCCGTGACAGCACATTTGCCTTGATATCAATATGTTTTTTCACGAATTGCAAGGAAAAGCAGGTGTATAAAAATAAAACTCACATAAAATATAAATTATCATCGTGCGAATTAATTCTGTACCCTCGGGATACAATAGCTCACGCACTTTATATTTGCAAAAATGTTTGTGAGTTACTTTTTGAGACTTATTTATTTATTTCTATTTATTTAACATTGTTTCCTCATGGAGAGGACTCTGAAATAGACACCTTATTTCCATAACCGTCCCTGGGGGACAAGAGCCATAAAAGGCGTCTGTATTAACCTTGATATCCCAGGTAATAGCATGCGGAGTGTGTCACCCAGAACGCACAGGCGCTGCGGCAGGCCCGCCCCTCCCAGGGGCTGGTGAAAGGAAAGCGGAAGAGAACTCTCATCCCTGTTGGAGCTGGCACCCTGGCTTCCACGCCTCTGCCTGTTATGGACATTGACGTCTGGGAGGGGGTCACACCCACCTGCTATGGGCACTGTTGCTGTTGTTACATCAGAAATGTCCTAATTATTTTAATGGATCCGTTTCTGTGTCTGAGATCATCCTCCATTCTGGCTCTGTGGAAAACAGGAGAGTTGGTAAGCCCTTGATGAAAATATGGCCGTCTGTTTAAGCCTGCAACAGACTGAAGAGTCTTCAGGAACCTTCCAGGGAATCTCGCCCAGCACAGCCAGCCAGCACACATAGCGCTAGCTGGAGCCTCTCCACCAGCAGCACCCACCGGAGGGCCTGGTTAGCAGGCAGCCCCCAGCTCAGCAAGTGTGGTGAGCCTTGGTATGTGGTGCGGGTCCCAGCTGACAGTGGTAGGGAGGCCAGGGCCCAGGGACCAGCAGGGACACAGATGCTGGCAGCCACCCAGGTGTGGTCCCGAGGTTCAACCCGCCCCTCTGCCCCCACTGTCCACCCCAGACGCTCAAGGCCCTGTTGCTGCTGCCCCCGGCCCCCCTCTGCTTCCCCCTCAGTGCCCAGGCATGGCTCATACGCTGCCCTCTGGACGTCCCCAGCACCCACACCCAGAAGGACGGGCTTGTTTCTCCTGATCTCAGCTCTGCTACTTCCCACACAGTGCCAGTGGCTGAGCAGATAGATGGGTGGACAGGGGCTCACCAAGGATTGTGGACACAGGGTAGGCCCTGGTGCCATAGGTGTCAGGCTGCTATCACGTTTCTTGTAGGAGAATAGCCAGAAGCAGATGAGCCAGGGTAGAAAACTGGCCCCTCCTCTCATCTTCCCACCAGTGTTAAATTGTCTCCAGCGGTGGGAAGAGGCCAGGGACTGTAAGCCTCGTGCTGTGTATTGGAGCCTCTGCTCACTCTCAGGGCCAAGCAGCTCCCAGGCTGGGGCCCTCTCTTTAGAGGCACGGCCACAATCTGAGGCGCAGTCTAGGTTACAGGCATAGGCAGGTTCTGGCTGCCTGTTAATACAGTTAGGCCTCCCGAGTAGGAACAGTGAGAAACAAGCTACAACAACCCTGGCCCAGGAGACTGCTCGCTCTCTCCAGCAAGATCCAGGGATGCCAGCCTTGAGGGGGCACTGGGACTTGTCCCTTCCCTTATCCTCAGCCTGGGTCTTCCACGGAGGTATTAAAGAGAAGTATGATTCCTGGCTTCTTTTCAGGGACATCCTGCCTATAGTACCCAGTTCCAAGGAGCCCCCAGTCATGTGGTGAAGCCTAGCACTCATGCAGCTCTTAGGTGACCAAAAACCAGCACTAAAATAAAGCTGAATGACTGGAAAAAGAAAAAAAAAAAGCCTGCCTCTACCACCCCCCCGCCACCCTGCCCCACCGTCCCACCTAGGAGGGACTGGAGGAAGAGGCAGTGACTTGGCGTTGTCTTCTGCTCTGGGGAGCTTCTCAGGGGATGCCTACTCTGGTCTGGGGAGCTTCTCAGGGGATGTCTAGTCTGGGCTGGGGAGCTTCTCAGGGGGCGTCTGGCTGCGTGAATGAACAAGGCTCCAGGATTCCTGCAAAGGAAGCTCCCTCCATATCTGTCTCCCACTTTCCAGCAAATTCTCACAAATCTTACGTCCCACCTTTTGCAAAATATTCATGCCAAGCCTGGATAGTTTCTATAACTGAGACCACAGCAAGAACTCAGTGATCCTTACCAATCTGTCCTCCTCTCTCTGGACACAGAAAAGCTGTGTTAGGTGGGAGCCAGGTGCCGGTTTCTTGCCCACAGACCGTGGAGGCAGAGTTCACACCTGTTACCCCGGAGCTGACTGTAACCTTGGTGTACAACCTATAGGCTGTCTTTGCTCATCAGTTGCCTAAGGGGAAGGACCCAGGTCCCAGCATTAAAGATGGGGCCCCCCACCCCAACCCCAGGTCAGAGGCACCAGGATCCGGGAGCCACAGGTATCAGGGAGGATGTGGAACACCAAATCCTCCTGGGAAGAAAGAAGTTAACCCGCAAACTGAGCCACCGAGGTGTGGAAGACACCCGCCGCGGCCACTGGCATCCTCTGCCCCAGCCAAGTGAGACAAATGCTTCGCCCCACACTCCCTGATCTTAGAAACCACTCCACATGTTTTCCAAAACACAGACTTAGGTCCTGCCTCTGCCCCTATTTTCAGACGGAGAGACAGAGAAGGCCGCTCCGTCACCTTCTGAGTAAACCTGCCATCCAGTTTTGTTTCCAAAAAGGACAGAATCTGTATCTTTTACCAAAGAAGCTCAGGTGAAAGGTAATATGGCTGATACTTTAATTAATTGAATTTTCTCTGAATATCACACCTCGGGCTCTTGGCACAGAAATAAGCGTCCTTGGGAGCCTCCTCTGCGTGTTGGGAGCTCGTGTTTTTCTAGAGCTCCCCGGGGCCCGCCACGCCCTCCCGTGCTCTGCGGGATTATTGTATTGAAATAGATTCCTTAGCAACAAAATATATTTTGTGGATCCTGTAGCATCTCACTGTGCCTTGATGCTTGATAAATATTTAATTGCCTATACAATATCAATTCTGCTAGGATACACTGTTCGTGAGTCTTTTTATTGAGAGTGCATTTCTTAATTATATTGATCACTCATATCATGTGAACGATAATTGGTTCTTTCTTCTGACCATATATTTTTAATGAAGTGCTTTTGACCTCTTTGTAACGGCAAAGTATGTCTTCCAGATATAGTGTATCACTTACAACAGATGCCTGCTTCCGTCCTTTGAATATTGTAGATCCAGACCTGCAGTTTGAGGGGACATTCGTTTGTGTATCTCAGGAAAACCTTCTTGGCAATCGAGCACCAGGCTGTGCGTGCAACAGAATGAAGTAGTGATGACGACGGCGATCTTCAGATGAACCCTGAACACTCGCCCACAGCTCTGAACGCTCACCCTGGGGTCCTGTCTCGATGGGTCCTGTCTCGACGCTCACGCTGGGGTCCTGTCTCGATGCTCACCCTGGGGTCCTGTCTCGACGCTCACCCTGGGGTCCTGCACCTTTGCTCTTCATGCTGCACGGCAGCTTCTCAAGTCCAAGGTCAGATGAAAAGGCACAAGCTGCAGACTCAAGCAACATATGGCAGTTCCAGAGTCTGCTCCCAAAGCCAGGACTTTACCTCTCACAGCCTCTTCTACCCAGCATCATGCTGGGCTCAGACATTCCCTCCACCTCCCCGCAGGCCCCCCATTCAGGGTCCCCACTGACGAACCTCCTCTGCTCCCCACCTGGGCTCCCCACCTGGGCTCCGGCTCCCACAGCTGACTGAGGCTGACACCCTGCCTGAGGCTCTGCCGACCAGCTAGCTCAGCTGAACTGAATGTCAAGGACACCTGCCCTCCACAGCTGACCCTCCCACCACACGCAGGTGCATACGGGCTCTGACTGCCAGCCACGGAGGCCTGGCCAGCCCACAAAGTCCTCATAGAGCCTGCATTGCGTTCACGGGGCCCAGCTGCTTTTTCTCTCTTCCAGATGTCTAAATAATGAGACCAAGATCCCCTCTGAATACACGCCTGTTCCCAGACGACAGACCCTGGGAACGCCAGAAGCAATGCGGAGGAGACAGCGATCCCTCCCGTCTCCGACGGGACACACCGCTGACTGCAGTGTCCTGGAGTTAACGGGGAGGAGGACCCTGCAGACGTCACACAGAGCCAGGGGCGGGTCTGGGGCATTGCTGGCCAGTTTGGATAGTGGTTCTTTTCAAGACAACGGTAAAAACAAGAGCAATGGGAAGTTGCCGCTTGACTGGCACTGTGCGGAACGCTTTGTGCAAATCATCCCACTTAACCTGCACCAGGACGTACGCCAGAAGTGTGAACAAAGAGAATAACTGTGGTCGGTTCCCAGGTCCACGTGGGGCCCGTGAGCCCCTCAGGCGTGGAAGGCTCCATCTTCCGAGGAACACAGACCAGGAAACAAACAGCAGGTTTGAGACTCCGCCACAAAGCTGCCAGTGGTGTTCAGGTGGCAAACCCAGCCCCCTCACTCACGTGGGCCTGAGCAGGAAGGCCACTGGCACTGTGGCTCCCGTGGCAACACCGCCACACAACGGCGATTTAACATGGTGCTCTTCAGAAGGATTGAATGAACTGCGATTTCGTCTGTGCGGCTCATTTACAAAACAAAACTCAGAAGGCAGAGGAAGGGTGTGCACTGAAGGGTGCCCTGTGAGAGCCTGGCCGCCCCCACTAGTGTGTCTTACGTGATTGCACCGCACAAACAGGGATGGGACGCAGGGCTGTGAGCAAGCAGTGGGGACTTGGAGAAACTTTCTTAGGCTCTGTGTGGGCTGGGATGGCATTGCTTGGAGCCCGCCCCCGAAGGCCGGCACACAACCCAGCTTCCTACAAGTGTGTGAACGCGAAACAAATCCACAGGTCCGCGAAGGCAGACAGGCCTGAGGCAGCCATCTTTGCTTAAAGCAGAGCTACCAGATGCTGCTTTAGACTTTTTATCTGAGGCACATCAAAGCAAGGCGCTCCTTCCTTTTTCAGGAAACACCGTCTGTTGTTTTCTAACTGCAAGGCGCAGGGCCCCACCTCAGAGATGGTATGACGGGCAGTTCAAACCCCACTCCTCTCCCAGGCTGCTCCCGATCCTGTGCGTGACTACCTTTGTATTCTGCATTTTTCCCCACCTAGGTAAACATGGAAAAAGTTTTTAAATGCCAGAGAGAACTGAAAGAAGGACCTCAGAAATACATCTGCAAATGTCCCCCAAAAAGGTATGAAGTGCCTACAGGTGCAATTTTTTTTTACATTTTAGGTTTTGGGGTACATGTGAAGAACATGCAAGATTGTTGCATAGGTACACACGTGGCAGCGTGATTTGCTGCCTTCCTCCCCATCACCTGTATCTGGCATTTCTCCCCATGCTCTCTCTCTCCAACTCCCCACCACTCGTCCCTCCCCCATTTCCCCCCAACGGACCCCAGTGTGTAGTGCTCCCCTCCCTGTGTCCGTGTGATCTCATTGTTCAACACCCACCTATGAGCGAGAACATGCAGTGTTTGATTTTCTGCTCTGGTGTCAGTTTGCTGAGAAGGATGGTTTCCAGTTTCATCCATGTCCCTACAAAGGACGCGAACTCATCGTTTTTGATGGCTGGAGGCCAACATACATACGAAAAAATGCTCATCATCCTTGGTCATTACAGAAATGCAAATCAAAACCACATTGAGATACCATTTCATGCCAGTTAAAATGGCGATCATTAAAAAATCTGGAGACAACAGATGCTGGAGAGGATGTGGAGAAATAGGAACACTTCTACACTGTTGGTGGGAGTGTAAATTAGTTCAACCATTGTGGAAGACAGTGTGGCGATTCCTCAAGGACCTAGAAATAGAAATCCCATTTGACCCAGCAATCCCATTACTGGGTATATATCCAAAGGATTATAAATCATTCTACTACAAGGACACGTGCACACGAATGTTCATTGCAGCACTGTTTACAATAGCAAAGACCTGGAACCAACCCAAATGCCCATCAATGATAGACTGGACAGGGAAAATGTGGCACATATACACCATGGAATATTATACAAATTCAATTCTAAGTATCTGGCTTCTCTACCAACCAACTATGTCACATGCTAATCATGGAAAATAAAACAAAAAAATACTTAGGAGTGGAAATATGGTCTAACATTTCCATAACGATTGATTAAACATCATAGAAAGGAAAGTGGAGATTTACTGTATACAGATTGCCCCACTAAAGCTATAATGCCTGACTGAGAAAGAGGAATTCGATTGCTTGGACCATTTTTAATAAAATAGGAATTAACAACATGTTTTTTAAAACTTATTTGTCTGAACAACCCAAATCAACAAAACAAGTGTTTCACCTCATCCCCGGCTCTGCCCGCTGGCCCCAGCTCTAATACCCTCACACAGGGGACATCATGAGGCTTCCTTATTTGGAATAGCTTGTTCTCAGCTTATCATTTTATTATCATTTTAAATTGTTTATTTAACTTTTAAGATAATAACTCACATATTTCAAAATTCAAGAGGCAGGAAAAGTCTCCCTCACACCTCCCGCTGGCCCCACCCTTGCCTTCCCAGAGGCACCCAGGGGTAAGGGTGTCTTGTGCACATGTCTAGAAATATTCTAGGAATACACCAACAAAGACGTGCGAGAGTCCTCGTTGAGTTTTCTTCAGCTTTTAGGTAACGGTAGCAACACTGTTCTGACCCTTGCTTTCTGTTTGTATTGTTTACTTGTTTTGCTAGGGAGCATTTAAGGGATCCTCACATGGCAATTATAAAGACCCTTCTCATTTTGATGAAGATGTGTATTGTGCCTTGGGTAGATCCCTAAATAAATAAATAAGAATGAGAGACCACTGTGTGGTACCAAAGAGTATCTACAGGTCTGCTGTGGAAAGGCATCAAGTTCTTTCCTACCCATTGCTTTAAAAAAAAAAAAAAAAAGTGTCGCTTCACCTACAAGTAGGGATGCCTACAAGATAAACTTCTAAAAGCAAGATGACTGTGCCAGAGGGTACGTGTGTGATGCCGATACTTCTTAGAGGTTTTACCAAGTGACACTCCCATTGACTATTTCAAAGACCTGTTGTCTCCTCAGCAGTGTTACTAAAGTTTTGGACCTTTGTCCATCTCATGAGTACAAAGTGATCGCTCAGTGTTGCTTTCATGTGACTTTCTCTTATTAAGAACGAAACCGAGTATCTTTTCATGTGGCTGAGAGCCATTTGTGTATTTTTAAGATGGTTTATATCTTACGCCCTTATTCCATTGCATTGAAGGTCTTTTCTTCCTAATTTGTAAGAGCGCTTTATATATTAAGGAAATTAGCTCTTTTCCTGTAATATGAATTACAAACATTTTTGCCAAACATTTGTTTTTTGGCTAAGAAGAAAAGTTATACAGCTGAATTTACCAATTAGGTTCTAAATTCGTGTGTCATAATTTATGATCTTTCTGTATCTAAGAACTTTTTTAAATATCCCTTGTGGTTTCCTCCAGTGCTTTCATTGTCCATTTTTTACACTTAATTTTTGTGTCCATCTGGAATTTATTTTGGTACAAAGTGTGAATTACGGATCTGTATTATTTTCTAGTCCCATACTTAATTGGCCCAGTCAACCTTAGTGTTATATGTGTGACACTTAACCTTATGAGGAGCAGATATCATCACACCCCTTGCATAAGGAGAACTGGCTGAGAGGAACGAAGACTCATTCCAGGCCAGGTATCGTGGCTCACATCTATAATTCCAACACTCTGGGAGATCAAGGTGGGAGGATCGCTTGAGCCCAGGAGCTTGGCAACATGGCGAAGCAAAAAATTAAAAAATTAGAGGGGTGTAGTGGCGTGTGCCTGTGGTCCCATCTACTGGGAAGGCTGAGGATGGCTTGAGCCCGGGAAGTGGAGGCTGCAGTGAGCCGAGGTTGCGCCACTGCACTCCAGAAAAAAAGAATCATTCCAAAGCCAGAGAGCCAGGACTGGACTCATTAAATCTGAGCCATGCTTTAAGCTTCACTGGTCACCCTCGTCCTGTGCAGGTTTAGCTTCCTCACCAGAAGAGACTTTGAGCATATGCACGCAATATTTAAATGCATATCCAAAGGACAGATCAGGAAATCAGCGGTGGATAGATAGATAGACAGACCAACAAGGGTGATGGATCGTTTGATCAGCAGTTGGAGAAAAGGGGTCTTCAAAGGAACATGAAGCCAATGGCTCCAGGGAAGACAGGTCCGTTTGAACCAGGCATGGGAAGTAGGTGCCCTCCTACAGAGCCAGGCACCAACCACTGAGCTTCGTCAGGACCCACACCAAGCATGTCCACACCCCAGCGCATCCCAGCACGGAGCCATGGGGAGAACCACCATACGGAGCCCCCAGGGAGCTCCCAGTGACACTGGGTGACTGGACCAGCAAGCATTGTCCCCACATGGGACAGCCCGCAGCAGTCACTGTGCATGCTTAAGAACAAGGCTGCTGGTCCCTCCCTGGGTCTCCTGAATTGACACTAAGATGAGGCTGGAACTTATTCTGATTTGTGTCACTGAGTTTTTGATATTCCATTGTGTTTTGATATTCCAAAAAAGCGTCTCCCTCAAGTTCAAAGTCCCACAAGTCTCTAGGTCAGGGGTAAAATGCCGCCAGTCTCTTTGCTAAAACATAGCAAGAGGCATCTTTATTCCAGTTCCCAACAAGTTCCTCATCTCTACCCGAGACCCTTCAGCCTGGACCTCGTTTTCCATATCACTTTCAGCATGGGGTCAAAGCCATCCAAGAAGTCTCTAAGAAGTTCCAAACTTTCCCCCATTTTCCTGTCTTCTTCCGAGCCCTCCAAACTATTCCAGCCTCTGCCCACTACCCGGTTCCAAAGTCACCTCCACATTTCCAGTCATCTTTGCAGCAGCATCCCCGATCAGTACCAGTTTACGGCGTCAGTCTCACGCTGCTGATAAAGACATACCCAGGACTGCGTAATTTATAAAGGAAAGAGGTTTCACGGACTCACAGCTCCACACGGCTAGGGAGGCCTCATAATCATGGCGGAAGGTGAAAGGCACATCTTACATGGCAGCAGACGAGAGAATGAGAGCCAAGTGGGAGGGAATCCCCTCACAAGACTATCAGATCTCACGAGACTTACTCACCACCACGAGAACACTGTGGGGGAACCTCCCCATGGTTCAGTTACCTCCCACCAGGTCCCTCCCACAACACGTGGGAATTATGGGAGCCACAATTCAAGATGAGATTTGGGTGGGGACACAGGCAAACCCTATCACATTGCGAAAGAAAGCTGAAGTTAAGCATGGCGCAAAGCTCTAAGTTAATCACTCGGGATTGTACGCAAGCAGAAAGCTGGCTTACAGACAACGCTGACGGCCACGGACATGGCACCCCACCTGAGGTGACTCCAGACCCAAGCCTTCAGCACTGCCGGACTCAATTGGACGCTGTCTTTCACTTTGGATTGTCATGAGAAAATACCAGAATGGTCATTATTTGTTGAAACAGCAGAAGAAAAGTCTTTACAAGTTAATTTTCTGAATTATTGTGTCTCTGAAGAAAGTCAGATACCAAAGATGCATTGTATCTGATCCCAAAGCGCCTGATCTACCAGCCAGTGCAAGTGACCATTCGGTAGGCAGCTTGCTCTCATCACAGGTGGGTTTTAATTTCAAATGCTAGAATTTTGGTTCGTGCAGTGCTATATCTTCTGGCTGGAAGATGGGAGCCAAACACCTTCCAGCTTCCAGGAAGGTGGTGAGATTTGACGTGGTCTTCCAGGAGCTCTGCCATGGACAGGGGCTCCAGCCACTCTTCCAGGACAGCTGCCCGTGGGGAACACGCCCAGCCACGAACCGCAGGCAGCTCAGGAGCCCAGTCCCTCTCTGGCCTCATCCTCCCGCCGTCCCCACTGGGCTCAGCGTCACCATCGTCCCGCACGCCCCGGAGCCGGCCCTCTGCAAGCTGTGTTTTTGCCCCATTATGGCCTTCGGATCCACAGGCTTGGGTGAAAAACCGCAAGTCGTGTGAATGTGGGCAGAGTATTTAACTTCAAGTTTCCATTTTCTCATCTGAAAGATTAAGATAACATGGTCTGTCTTAACGGTGTCACAGTGAAGAATGAAACGCGCTAGGAACAATCCTGGTGGTCCTCTCACACACGCAGCGCTCAGCAATGGTGGTGGTGGTGGCCGTGGGTGCGGTGAGGTCCTGCCTGCGCGGACCTCGGCCATCTGCCTTCCAGGCTCTCTTTCCTCTCTCCTGTGTGGTGACATGAGCCCGGGGTCTGCGTCTGGGCCTTCACCCCTCCGCTCTGAGTCTGACAGCGGCAACAGCTTCTATCCTGAGCCACTCCTGTCCAGCAGACACTTCACCACCGATGTCCTTGATAGCCAACTGGTTTCTCCCCATTTAAAAACTTTTTAACATCCATCGTGGCCTACCTGACCAGCCTTAACACCCGCCCCTTCAACGCCCTCCTGCCCTCCAGGTGCTGAGATTCGCTTCTGCCCCCAGTGCAGCTTTGAACGTGAAGCCAGCGCTGTGGTTCCCTGGCTCCTCCGGTTCCATTCGTTCCAGCCTCTCCTTGCCCGGCAGACCCTGAGCTTGGAGGACAGGGGCCCTTCCCAGCCCTTGCCATCATCGCAGGCTGCTCTGCGGTCACGCTGCTGACCTCAGGTATCTGCAGACACTGTGGCAATCATGCTTAGGCTAGTAAACCATGCTGCTGGGAGATTTTCAGCGTAGTTTTGCTTGCTAAAATTTAAGTCACATTTTTCCTATTCTGTCGTAGAGGGATATCTACAAAAACGTTCACAATTGATGAGAGGCCACCATTGAATCGTGACTTCGCTTCTTTAGCTTTCTCTTCTCTGGGGGGGGGATAATCCCGATTGTTTTATTTCTATCCATCAGCCCACCTGTGGTCGTTCTTTCACCTTGTGGATATGGCCCTTATCCCCACTATCCGGCCGGCCACAAGCAGGGTCAGAGCGTCACGATTCTGACAGTGGCTGCACGGATAACAACTACTTGGCCATCCAAATGCAGCTAATTTAATCTGAGCTGTGCTGCCCTTCTTGGAGGGGTTTGAGGGCGATGCTTGCCTCATACTGAATTTCCTTGAATACTTTGTGATGTCCACTGCGACCAACCCGGTTTCCCTGTCCAGAGTCTGTTCTGACCACCCGGCACCCAGCCTCTGCCGGAGGAGGGAAGCTTTGTGAACAGTGATGCTACCGACAGACCCCAGGAGCCCACCATGGCCCCGACTGGCACCGGCGGTGAACGGGTTTCCATTATCGTCAGGAATGAGCGCAGTTGACCCCCTGCTCCCCACCACCTGCCTCCCTCCCCAGCGAGGGCCCATGACCATCCAGAAAGCCCAGGCTCTTCCATTCTCACCTCTCAACCCCTGGCTCATGCGACTAAAACAAACCAAAACAACACCAGCTCATCTCTGGAGACGTGCAGTGATTTGATCGCGCTGTTTAAAAAGCCTTCCGAGGGGAATACGGGTAACATCTTCTACCTCGTTCTCTCTGAAGAAGATGATGGCCTGTTTCAGTTTAGAATTTGTTAGAGCCTCCCAGGACGCTCCCCAAGATGGGCCTGTGTTCAGCCGTGCGTCTCAGCCAGCGGTGGCCTCTCCCGTCCTTGGCCGTCTCTCCTAGCATGGGCCGAAAACATCTCCTTGTTTCTGAGGCCCTCTCAATGTGGCACCATCATCCCTGGGGTCCTGCGTGGCACAAGGCTGCCAACATCCCATGCGACTTTTGTTTTTGATGAAAATCGGAGTTTTGTGTTGTTGCTCCTTTTAATTCGGTCACGAGGGTGCTGTTTTTCATTGAGGAACTTTCGCTTTGGGAAAACAAGCAGCCTTCCAAACTCTCAGGAGACTAGACATGGATGAAATGAAGACACAGAGGTAGGAGAACGTGAGGATGCTCCATGGAAAACCACGAGTACAAAGAAAAAAAATAAAGAAAGAAAAAAGCCAGAATCTTGTGACGTGTGCAGAGACGTGTCTAAGGAGAAATCTGAGCGATACATGCCAAGAACGATGTCTCTCTGATCTTGACCCTGAAACAGGAATCCACGGGGCCACTGCGCCGATCCAAGGACAATATTTCTCTAATCATGACTCTGAAATGGATGGAGGCAGCCACGGTGTCCCACTGTGTCCCACTGCCCATCTCCGTTCTTTGTTAGGGGCACTCTGCAGGAAAACAGAGTCTGATCCCCAACGCCTGCTCGCTCCCCATTCCGACTGCCCCCAGACTCCCATGCTGCTGTTGGTATCAGCCTCTGCTATAGCTCTCATCCAGGCCCCTGATGGTGCCACCATCTGAAACCACGTACCTCCGCTGACACCTGTGCCCACGGAACAACAAAGGCTCTCCAATAAACATCAGCTCCGCCATGAACATTTCCATTAATAAAACAGAAGCAAAGAGAAAGTGTGTCTGCCTCATAGTTCTGTAGAAAATTAATATTGAAGCAGTAATTGACTCTTGCAATCGGAGAGATATTCCAAGAGACTCAGATGCCTACCAAGAGTGAATAATCCACACGTGTTAATGTGTATGTGAGCCACGTGGAGAGCAGATGATCCACACATGTTAATATCTGAGCCACGTAGAAAGCAGATGATCCACATGTGTTAATGTATATGTGAGCCACATGGAGAGCAGATTATCCCCACGTGTTAATGTCTGAGCCACATGGAAAGCAGATGATGCACATGTGTTCATGTGTATGTGAACCACATGGAGAACAGATGATCCGCACGTGTTAATGTGTATGTGAGCCACGTGGAGAGCAGATGATCCACATGTGTTAATGTATATGTGAGCCACATGGAGAGTAGATTATCCACACGTGTTAACGTCTGAGCCATGTAGAGAGCAGATGACCTGCATGTGTTAATGTCTCAGCCACATGGAACACAGATGATCCACATGTGTCAATGTGTATGTGAGCCATGTGGAGAGCAGATTATCCACACGTGTTAATGTCTGAGCCACGTGGAAAGCAGATGCTCCACATGTGTTCATGTGTATGTGAGCCACGTGGAGAGCAGATGATCTGCATGTGGTAATGTCTGAGCCACGTGGAAAGCAGATGATCCACATGTACTCATGTGTATGTGAGCCACATGGAGAGCAGATTATCTGCACGTGTTAATGTCTGAGCCACATGGAGAGCAGATGATCCACATGTGTTAATATCTGAGCCACGTGGAGAGATGATCCGCATGTGTTAATGTGTATGTGAGCCACGTGGAGAGCAGATAATCTGCATGTGTTAATGTCTGAGCCACGTAAAGAGCAGATGATCCACACGTTAATGTGCATGTGAGCCACGTGGAGAGCAGATGATCCACACGTGTTAATGTGCATGTGAGTCATGTGGAGAGCAGATAATCTGCATGTGTTAATGTCTGAGCCACGTGGAGAGCAGATGATCCACACGTGTTAATGTGTATGTGAGCCACGTGGAGAGCAGATGATCCACACGTGTTAATGTGTATGTGAGCCACGTGGAGAGCAGATGATCCACACATGTTAATGTGTATATGAGCCACATGGAGAGCAGATAATCTGCATGTATTAACATGTATGAAAGGCACCTAGACACTAATAGAATTGAGACTTCTGTGCTCTGCCCTAAATTCTCGGATTCTGTAAACACGGTGAGGGATCCATGAAATGCGCTTATTCACACTTATTTATGTATTTAGAGAGAGGGTCTTGCTCTGTTGCCCAGGCTGGAGTGCAGTGGTATGAACACAGCTCACTGCAGCCTTCAACACCTGGCCTCAAGTGATCCTCTTGACGCAGCCTCCCAAAGCACTAGAATTACAAGAGTGAGCCACCACACCCAGCCAAAGAAACAGCATTTAAAGAAATTTCGTTGGCAATCTGGCTGCAGCTGGTGCTGGAATCCACTTTGAGAAGCCCTCAGCAGACCCCAAGCCCTACCACGACCACTTTTGCTTTCCCCAGGACTCCAACCCCAGGATCAAGCATGGTGCCTTGGATACTAGACAATACTCACACTTTAAAAGAATGAGTGAGTCGGAGGGATGGAGGAAGGAATGAGTGGGGGGTGGGGGTGAAGGAATAAGTGGGAGGAGTGGGGGGTGAAGGAATGAGTGGGTGGAAATGGGGGGTGATGGAATGAGTGGGTGGAACTGGGGGGTGATGGAATGAGTGGGGGGAGTGGGTGTGAAGGAATGAGTGTGGGGAGTAGGGGGTGATGGAATGAGTGGATGGGAGTGGGTGTGAAGGAATGAATGAAAGTTAAGGAAAGGGGATGGATGGGTATGGCCGGGGTGCAGAAATCTAAGTTTTCAGACGCACCGACTCCTCCCCCCAGGGATTATGCTAAATCCTTCCACACAGCAGCGTGAGGGGTGGTGATTCCAATTGTCTCTTTAGGGATGGGAGAGGCTCAAGGAACTGAATACCTTGCCTACCGTTCACAGAAGTGGCTGGAGTCCGAGGACTGAGGTGGGGACCAGGTCTCTGTTACACCCACACCAAGCAGGCCCCACCTTGCAGAAGAGCGAATGAGCTGCGACCTAAACGGGCCGTTATCTTGAAGTCTAATGCGGAAAATATTCTCAACCAGGTTTGCCAATCGGCCTGGACAAATGATCTATGCAGACCGTGTCTGGGGGGCTTGGTCTAAGGTGCTCCCACAGTCTTCCGCAAATAGTCTTCAGCATTTGATTCCGATGGAAGCGGACAGAGAGGATCTGTGAAGGAGCTTTTGGTGCTGAGCAGACAGAACCGAGCGGCAGATGACCGTGAGATGAGGCAAGAGGAGGGCCTCGCTCTGCGCAGCCGGCGTCGGCGCCATTTCGGCCTCACATACTTGAGTTTCCAGCATTCAACCGCGTCCCCTTAGAAGAACAGTTCAAGCTGCAGTCAAAGCTCCAGGTTAATGGAGCTTGAACAACTTCAAATGCCACAGAACAACTTCGCACTATTTCTTATAAAGTTTCTTCTCTGCAGGCTGGGTAAACAGCACACTGTCTCTTTAACTGATTTATTTTATTTCTTTTCTTTTCTTTTTTTTTTTTTTTAGTTTAAAGATTACATTTAATATCTATTTCCCAGCAGTGTACAAACTGACATCATCTACTCATAAAAGCGGAATGCTTTGCTTTTTTAAGCTTCAAGCTGAATAACAAATTGCCACAGATGACAGCATAAAAGAATAACAGAATGGAATCAAAAGAAAATTCATTGTCAACAGAAACCCCCTGCTGAGGAATTTCAATTTCATATATCTAATTATCCCTGTCAGTTGGAAGAACTGACAAAAAGCATTCTTTGTTCTCTCCTTCTGCCTCCCGCATCTCACTCCCAATTAATTCCGGCATACAAATATGACTAATTGTCTTTGCAGTGCTCAAGAGCGCTGTATATAAATGTTCACGAACTGAAAATGATTTGGAGGGTATTCATGCACCGATTTATGATATTTGAACACAATAGACATGCATAATTCAGGTGACCACGTTAGCACCCTCCCAAGCCCGCATTACAGAGATTAGGCAGGATTCCCTTTCACGTCCTTTCTTCATATCTGCTTTGTGACAATAACTCACTTTGCACCTATTAAAAGAGAGAGCATTATATGTCTGCGGCGGCGCATCAAAATTACCGTGAACAAGATCATCAGCATTTAAATAACATGTGGGCAGTGAAGAGATGGGGTCGGGGGGGTGCATAAAAATACCAGGGACTTTTTAAAAGCACAACAAGATCTCTCAGGAGGTTAAAGTTTGAGCTTTGATTTGGGGTTGCTGGTGTTTGGGAGAGCTGCTTTGTCTTGTTTATTCTGGATTTCTTTCTTTCTCTCCTTCTTTTTTGCCTCTCGGGCTTGGTCAATGTTGTCAAGATGCATTTCAATCAATATAACTCAGGTCTCCTCGCCTCCTCGTCATCAAAATAAGTAAAGATTTGTCTCCATTTAACTTCAGCGACTTCTCTTTACACTATTTGTAGCTGCATCTAAAATGTAAATAGTTCTCAACACATAATTAAGAGGAAATAGTGTTTAAAAGGACAAAGGCCTTTGTCACTAGAAAATAAATGTTTCTAAAAGTCACATTTTCTCTCTATTTTAACAAAATGGTTTTTATAATTATAAAGTTAACTCTAATCCAGAAAAATGAAAGTCAGAGTTCTGCCCAAATTATGGCATCCAAATGATTTGTTAAAATAAATTTACATGACTACCACATTTATTTAACTGGTACCAGATAAGTTTAATTAACTGCTTGACCTAAACATATATTTTACTATCATCTGTGCTTTTCTGTTGCAAAAAATTAAAAACTGAAGCCTGAGGTGGTCATAGCCGAGCAGCCTCTTTATAGTTTAGAGAATGAAAGCCATTCACTAACAAGTAGACATTTTTTGGAGTCTAATCATATTGTCAAGGTTACTCATAAAAGACCAATATGACATTCTGAAGGGCTTAGTATAAATTACCAAAAAAAAGTGCTTTTGAGCAGTGAAAGCATTTTTTTGTAAATTGTGTCTCCTGAATATTTTTAGTGTGGGAACTTTAAGAAGCGTGCTTCCGGGGTTGTTTTCACAGAGAAAGCACAACTCGGGGTGCGTGATCTTGCCGAGACGTGGGCCCGCGGCTGCTCACCTGCAGGAGACAGCGGGGTGACCTCCGAGGGGCGTCTCCCCCAAGGCCCGGACCGCAGCCCGCAGGGCCCTGGCAGGTCCCAGGCTGCTCCGAGGCTCCGGCCGTCGTCTGCTCTCTGTGTCTGTCGTGTGTTCACAGCAGCACTCAGGCGCTCGGGCAGCCTTCAGCATCCAGGGAATGAGGACAAAATTCCTTCCTTAAAAACTGCGTGGTGGCGGAGGTGAGACACAGCTTTGGCCACTGAGGCTTCGTGACTCACCCGCTGCTTAGACACTGCGGAGGCGGGACAGAGGCATGGCGGCCACGAGTGTGTGGTGTGTGTGTGCTGGGGATGTGTGGTGTGTGTGTGTGTTGGGGGTGTGTGGGGTGTGCGTTGGGGTATGTGTGTTGGGGTGCACACTATGTGGTGTGTGTTCGTGTGGGGGTATGTGGTGTGTGTGTGTTGGAGGTGTGCGTGTGTGTGTGTTGGGAGTGTGTGTTGTGTATGTGTGTTGGAGATGTGTGGTATGTGCGTGTTGCGGTGCGTGCTATGTGTTGTGTGTGTCTGTTGGGGGTGTGCGGTGTGTGTGTGTTGGGTATGTGGGATGTGTGTGTTTTGGGGGCATGTGATGTGTGTGTTGGGGTGTGTGCTGTGTAGTGTGTGGTGTGTGTGTTTGTGTTGGGGTGTGTTGTGTGTGTTGGGGGTGTGTGGTGTGTATGTGTGTTGGGGTGTGTAATGTGTGTGTATGTTGGGCATGTGTGGTACATATGCTGGTGTGTGTGCTGGGTTGTATGCACATGTGTGTCTTGGGGAAGTGTGCTGTGTGGTGTGTGGTATGTGTTAGTGTGTGTGTTGGGGTGTGTGTGGTATGTGTGTTGGGGAGGTGTGCTGTGTGGTGTGCGTGTGGTATGTGTGTTGGGTGTGTGTAGTGTGAGTGTTGGGTGTGTGTGAGGTGTGTGTGTTGGGGAGGAGTGCTGTGTGGTGTGTGTGTGGTATGTGTGTGTTGGGGAGGTGTGCTGTGTTGCGTGTGTGTAGTATGTGTTAGTGCCTGTTGGGGTATGTGTTAGTGTGTGTGTTGGGGTATGTCATGTGTTGGGTGTGTGGTGTGTATGTATCTGTGTGGTGTGTGTGTGGTATGTGTGTGTTGGGGAGGTGTGCTGTGTGGTGTGTGTGTATCTGTGCGGCGTGTGTGGTATGCATGAGTGTGTGTGTTGGGTGTGTGTGACATGTGTGTGTCGGGGAGGTGTGCTGTGTGGTGTGTGTGTATCTGTGCGGTGTGTGTGGTATGCATGAGTGTGAGTGTTGGGTGTGTGTGGTATGTGTGTTGGGGAGGTGTGCTGTGTGGTGTGTGTGTATCTGTGTGGTGTGTGTGGTATGCATGAGTGTGAGTGTTGGGTGTGTGTGGTATGTGTGTGTCGGGGAGGTGTGCTGTGCGGTGTGTGTGGTATGCATGAGTGTGTGTGTTGGGTGTGTGTGTGGTATGTGTGTGTCGGGGAGGTGTGCTGTGTGGTGTGTGTGTATCTGTGCGGTGTGTGTGGTATGCATGAGTGTGCGTGTTGGGTGTGTGTGGTATGTGTGTGTCGGGGAGGTGTGCTGTGTGGTGTGTGTGTATCTGTGTGGTGTGTGTGGTATGCATGAGTGTGTGTGTTGGGTGTGTGTGAGGTGTGTGTGTCGGGGAGGTGTGCTGTGTGGTGTGTGTGTATCTGTGCGGTGTGTGTGGTATGCATGAGTGTGTGTGTTGGGTGTGTGTGGCATGTGTGTGTCGGGGAGGTGTGCTGTGTGGTGTGTGTGTATCTGTGCGGTGTGTGTGGTATGCATGAGTGTGCGTGTTGGGTGTGTGTGGCATGTGTGTGTCGGGGAGGTGTGCTGTGTGGTGTGTGTGTATCTGTGCGGTGTGTGTGGTATGCGTGAGTGTGAGTGTTGGGTGTGTGTTGTATGTGTGTGTCGGGGAGGTGTGCTGTGTGGTGTGTGTGGTATGCATGAGTGTGCGTGTTGGGTGTGTGTGGCATGTGTGTGTCGGGGAGGTGTGCTGTGTGGTGTGTGTATCTGTGCGGTGTGTGTGGTATGCATGAGTGTGTGTGTTGGGTGTGTGTGGCATGTGTGTGTCGGGGAGGTGTGCTGTGTGGTGTGTGTGTATCTGTGCGGTGTGTGTGGTATGCGTGAGTGTGAGTGTTGAGTGTGTGTGGCATGTGTGTGTCGGGGAGGTGTGCTGTGTGGTGTGTGTGTATCTGTGCGGTGTGTGTGGTATGCGTGAGTGTGCGTGTTGGGTGTGTGTGGCATGTGTGTGTCGGGGAGGTGTGCTGTGTGGTGTGTGTGTATCTGTGCGGTGTGTGCTGCAGTAACTGCAGAAGATCTTCCGCGCTGCAGTGAGCACGTTTCCTCCCCGTTCCCCGCCGAGTCCAGAGGCCCGTCCGCAGGAGGGAGGAGCGGGTCCGACTGTGACCGGGAGGCTCGCGCTGAGGGCGGCTCCGGGCAGGTCCGGGCCGACGCCGGGGCCGCCGCCCGACCGCGCCCGGGGGCCGCGAAACATTTGCGACAGTGCCCTCGCGGGGGACCTCGGCGCCATTCGCGCCTTGGTGGAGCTGACCCGTCTTCGCTATGATGACAAAATCCATCCATTGCGGGAACACGCTCTGCTACTCCTCATAAACCGTCAGAGCCTCCACAGAACAATAGCATAAGGTAAAGTTCAATCCAGAGAAAACAGCTTGGTTTGTTCCCAAAAGACGTTTAAAGTGACCAGCCCGAGCCGGGAACTTGCGAGAACACACATCTGACCAAGTGTCACAGAAGGACTTTTCCAGGGAGCCCGAGCTCAGGGGAGTGCGTGCAGGTGGCGGAGCTGGGCATCCGCAGAATTCGGAGTCCGCCGCGTTCTGCCCTGAGCACATCGTCATCTGCCACCTCCACACCTAGGCTGGCTGGCGGGGCAGCATCCACGTGTCTCTGTGACCAGCCAGCCACAGGAGCTGGGCCAGGAAGGACTCAGGGCCTCATTCGGCCCTGTGGGTGAGGAACCAAAGAGCCGGCAAAGCCAGGAAACGAAAATTAGGGACGCAGGGCAGTGGCCGTCAGCAGTGGGTGGCAGGGACCTCCGGAGACTGCCACGGAGCCCACCAGGGAGGCCAGTGGGCAGCCACTACTACAGAGCCTGGGCCTCCCGGGAGGGAAACGGGCAGATTTCCAAGGCTGAGAAATGCACGGAGGCGCAGAAGAAAGGCAGGGGGTGACGGGGAAAGGATCAGCCTCGGCATTTACAAGACGCAGGTTCCATCGGGGTCTCTGCAGAGACCCGGGATTGTGGGGAGACCCCAGCTGATGCCAGCACCTGGCACAGCCCTGGAGCCCAGCAGGGCTGTGGGTGGAGTGTGGGGGAGGTGTGCTGTGTTGGGTGCGTGTGGTGTGAGTGTGTGGCGGTGGTGTCTATATGTCTGTGTGGTGTGTGCTGCGGCCCCTCAGGAATTCTGCCTCCGTTCCCGTTCTCTGCTCGTCTTTCATCTACTAATATGCAGAATTTTCCGACCTGTGTGTCGCCTAGCTCCAGAGTTTCAGGAAAAGGAAGTGTGTGAATGGCTTGTGTGATCTGCAGCCAGCTGCCTGGACAGTCACATGCCTGCTGTTTGGCTTAAGGTGTTTTCCACAGACGACGCATCTTTGACTCCAAGCACCTGGAAGGAAAGCAGACTCTTACGGGCAGAGGCTGCGGAGCCCAGGCCTGAGGGCTGACCGACTGCGAGACGCAGGCACGCGGCTGGTTTCACCACAGCCGAAAATGCGATGATGCTGATATCAGGGCATGCCAGAAATGACCACACCTGGGCCGGCCATTGTCATTGCCTAGAAACTGTAATCACTGGAAATTGCCTGTTCTCCTTGGGTCAGCAACAGGGCGTGGTAGAAGTGAGAGTGTATCCCTCGGAAGGACTCTCAAGGATTTTCAGTCATAGACCGCTTTCTCCTAAGGGGACTGAGGAGCTGGCTCTTGGGGTTCCGCTGTTTTCTTTACAGCCCAGAGAGGTGAGGGGTGTACAGGGGCACCCAGCGGCACCCAGCCAGCGGCCGACCACAACCAGATCCCACAGTTCTTGAGTTTTAGCAAAAGCCCCACAGTGACACCCTGTCCCATAGTGGGCGGACAGGGGCTTTAAATCAAGCTACACCTGCTGTCGAAGCTGGGAAACCCTCCACAGGCTTTGCACCATGATGCCGCTTCCACACTTTCTCTGATAAGATTCTACACAGGTGAGGTTGTGACGGAACAAGGGTTGCCGGACACCCCGGCACATCTGGTGCTGTGCTGTGGCAAATCCTAGCCACACAGCCCGCAGCCGGAGAGAGCCCAGGCTGGGGCTGGAGGCGGGGACGGGCCAGCCACTGTAACAACAGCAGTTTCTACAGCCCAGAAACTACAAAAGTAAAAGCTGCTCCTTTTAGAGTTCCTCACCTTTCTGTGTTAAGATGACTATAGATTTGCAAGCAGTTGTAAAAAACAGAACGGAGAACTGAGTCGCACCTTCACCGGTGTCCCCCAGTGACACCCTCTAGCATAACCACGCAGCAATATCACACGAAATTCACAGCAACAAAACCCACTGATCTTTTTGGAGGTTTCGCCCTTTCTGCCTGCGCCCATGTCTGCGCGGGCTGTTTCATCTGGGGGCACGTCCGTGTGCCCACCAGCACAGCGGTCTGGGTCCTACCACGGCTTGTGTTCTTAGCAGGCGGGCAGCACGCTGAGGGGCAGCCCAGGGGCTGGGTGGGGCCGTGTGTCTGTTTCCCACAGGGCGCCCAGCACCCCCCCCCCCGCCTTGCTGTGGGTGAACAGGGGAGAAGTTCACTCCCCGTCAGCATCACTGTCCTGCCCCAGCAAAACCAGGGTGCCGAACCCACTGCTGGCTTGCTTTCAAGTGGGCCGTGAGCCTAGCTCCCTGGCGGGCCCTGCTGAGCCGGGACTTGGGAAGTCACCCCTGTGCCTCCCAGGTGCCGCCTGGGAGAACCAGAGCACTCAGCCACCTGTTGAACTCTCAAGGAGGAAAGAGGGGGTTCCGCTTTTCGATTTGTGTGTGGCCGGAGGCTGGAGGGTGGTTTCCGGTTGCTAGATCCCCCTTTATGCCACCCTTGACTTAGGGGAGATGCTTTTCCTGGAGATTTCTTGTCTGTACCTGTCAGCAGTTCTGGGGTCCCTGCCACACCCTTCCCTGCCCCAGGTGTGAGGGAGGCAGTGGGGATGCCAGGGAACTCACTTCCGCTCCCCAAGTCCCGAGGCTCTGACCTGGGCCCTCTGCGTTCAGGGCAATCCTCAGGGCTCATGCTTGCCTGTGGTGTGACGGCTGGGATCGTTCACCTGTAAGAGGGGGAGGTGGGGCGAATGGAACGATTCCATCTTAGCCAAGAGAAGAGCATATCATTATCGCTTTTAATTGACTAAATAAAAAGAAAAGGAAATAAAGAGATGTGATTGATAAATTAAACATGATATAGACAAGAATCTCTCTGTCTCAGCAGTGTTGACCTGCAGAGAGGAGTGATTCTTTGCTGTGGGGGCTGCCTTGCCCCATGGGGTGACCAGCAGAACCGGGCTGCCACCCACTCGATGCCAGTAGTGACCCTCTCCAGGTGGAATCACCAAAATGCCTCCAAGCATCACCAAAGCTTCCAGGGTGCAAACCACTCTTTGTTGAGAACCCTGAGTCTACAGCAACTGAAAACACTTCATCTACATCCAGACTTACAGATATCTAGAGTATCTTACTGATTATTTTTGAAAAAAATTAATGGATTATAACAAGTTTCTCAGTATTACTAAAAATGTGTGACAAAAAAAAAAATCTTGGCAAAGCACAATAGGTCAGCATGGCATCCAAAAGATGTTTTATTAATTTCAGTGACGTCACCAAAAGTACATTTTTAATTCAAACGCATACACTTTCTGCCAAGAAACACGCTAGATGTGAGGCTGTGGAGTTATTCATGTAAAGGGTCTGGTCACTGTTTTTAAGGAGCATGTCAGCATTTGCTCATGTACTCAAACTGGCAAGCACTGGTCACTTACCAGTGAATACACCTTAGTTACACCTCTCAAGTGCTGTCCTGGGGACAAGGATAGCAATGATCAAGACCGGTCTTCCCTTTGTAGAGTTCATTGTACAGTGGGGACTCAGGTGGAGCACAGCCCAGCACCAGGGAAAGGGCCATGCCCTGACCCCAGGCAGGCAGGGAGGGCTTCCTGTAAGAAGCAAGACTCCAAATAGAGTTTAACCAGGTAATTGTAGGGGAGAGAGAACCTGGAGAAGTGAAAACCAAGTAACATATGTAAGCACAGAAGTCACTCAGCCAACATGCAATCATTAACTAATTTGATTGATTAACTCATAATCAGATGAACTTTCTTTGCAGAAGCCCGAGGCGGGCAAGGTGAAGAGAGAATGTGAGCACTCCAGGGTCTCACCTGCTACTGAAAACAGAAAAGACCAGACAGACTACGATCTTCCATTCCTGCGCAATCAAAACATGGCGCCGAGGAGCACAGGGCTTGAGTACCTCCCCTAACGAGAAGCGGAGCACGCTGAAGAGCAGAAGGTGAGAGTCAGCCTAGAGCAGACAGGTGCTGGCTTTGGAGCTGACGTAGACATTCGTACCAGGGAACACACATGCGGTTAAAAGCCAGCAGAGACGGTGTTCTTAGAAGTCTGAAATAAAATATCAGTGACACCGAATCCTGGTGGACATTCTGGAGTCAGTGGCAGGAATTCAGCTAAGAGAAGTGGGCCGAACACTGTGGCACCAGAATGTAAGCTGTAAAGAATCACTTGGAAGCTGAGCACAGTGGCTCGCACCTGTGATTCCAGCCACTCAGGAGGCTGAGGCAGGAGGATCCCCTGAGCCCAGGAGGTTGAGGCTGCAGTGAGTGATGATCACGCCACTGCACTCCAGCCTGGGCAACAGAGCAAGACCCTGTCTCTTAAAAAAGTTTTCTAATTAAAACTCATTTAAAAGAAGAAAGGGTTCAGAGTAATTGCCCTAACCCCCATGCGGAGTCCTCTTAGCTGCCTTTAAGGAATAGCCAGGGCACCTTGTACATATTAACAAGTCAGGGTCACTGTGACCCCTCAGACGTACCAGACCTTAAATGCCCTGCTGGACAGAGCAGCTCAACCGTGGCTCCAGGAAGACCCTCGGCCTTACCGATTTGAAGCATCAATCCGTCCAAGTTTACTTCTCTTCATTCTGTCATATGCTGCTGGGATGGAGCTGAGCTGTGTGACTGAATAAATGTCACCTGCTGAGCGCCCAAGATCCTGGAGACTATCATGGCGTAGACTGCAACTCATAAGTGGAAGCCGTAATCCCCATTCTGACGGAGTTTGGAGACAGGCACTTTGGGAGGTGATTAAATCACAGGGCAGGAGCCCGTGCGAATGGGGTCAGTGCCCTCATGAGAACAGACAGGTGACCTCTTCCCACTGCCCACCCTTTGCCATGTGAGACTCAGCAGGAGGAGGGCAGCTGCCCCCAGGAGGAGTCCTCGCTGGGCCCCGACCCACTGGCACCTGTGCTTGGACTTCCAGCCTCCAGTGCTGTGAGAAAAGAGACTTCCACAGCGTCAGCCACAGGCTATGGCATTTTCTTACAGCAACCCAAGCTGACCAGCACATAGCAATTGACAGAATCCCAGAAAATTAAAAAACTTTAAAATACTCTTTTTAAAAAATTCTCTCAAGGCTCTTGAGGAAACAATATGTACATATTAGGCCAGTACTTAACTAAGCAGTGATAGTATTTAAATATTCCTAATCTATTGGAAAATGTTCAGGTTCCGAACACCATTACAAATGCAGGCTTACTGGGCCTTTCTGAATGACACCACAAGGTTTGAACCTTTTATTAGATCATATAACAAAAGTATGTAACCACTGGCCCCGGGAGTGGGAGAATGAGATGGAGAGTTGCTTTGAGCTCTTGTTCTGCATTTTTGCAGGGTGTGTTACTCCCCGTGCAAAGGTGAAGACACGGGGTGCCTGCCCTCTGGCAGGGCAACTGAGTTCCGTGCCAATCCTTGTCCAGTAAGTGTCCTCATTCACAAATCAGTGGAGTGTCCTTGTATGCACATGGAACAGAGAAAGATCTACCATCATCCCAAAGAACCACATGCACCTAAAGGCCACGCCAAATGTGCGGTGGAACAAGACAGGGCCCAAGGCACACAAGACACTACGAGAATAGCGATCTATACTAATTGAGCACTTACTGTATACCAGGCACATGTCAAAGCGTGTTCGTGAATTATCTCAGTATCACCGTACGCTAATAGAATATTATTATTCTCATTTTACAGACAAAAAAGATAAATGTCAAGTCATTTTCCCAAGTTCACAGAGAAGTGGTTGGTGGAGCAGGGACTTCTCTCCAAAAAATGGACATTTGTACATAAATTGAAACACACAAACACCTGTAAGGGCACAGTAAGAACATATAAAGAGAAAAAAAAAACAGAACCTCCCAGCAGCCAATAGCCAGGGGTGGGTAGACCTGAAGACGGAGAGCAATTGCTGTGGATGTGAGTTTGTGGCAGGGTCCTGACCCCAACGGTGCTGCTGTCCGTGGTCCTGGAGAATTGTTGCATAACAGGGCGTGGCTGTTTCTTCCCATCCCAGGGAACTGAGGACCCTTCCTGGCTCTCCACGGAGTGCTGAGCTACGTAGGAGAAGATCCCTCGGTGAGAAAAGTGGGAAGCAGAGAGAGAAAGTCCTGGACTCACGTTTTCAGATTCCAAAGGAGAGGCAATAATTTGTTTTCAAATAACTACATGCAATATTTATTTCAGATAATTGGAAAGAATCTTGTTTTGCTTTTCAATTTACTCTCAGAAAACAGAAATTCAGCCAACACAGTCACACCTATGTTTGTGTGGGTTTTCCGGCTTCTCACTTTAGGCCAAACACTTGGAACGCACAGGGAGAGAGGGAGAGTGGCTGGCCCAGACGCTCCTCCACCCAGCACCGACATGGGGCAGATGTAAGGATAAAACTGTCAGCGGTGAAAACACAAAGAGAAATATTGCGATTTCCTATTCTCCACATTCTTCCCAGGGGCTGTTTGCCCAGTTTCCATGGCACGGGCGCTGAGATTTCATAATTTTCCTCCTGCCGACCATGTGCCCGTGCAACAATGTGAATTTAATCAGCCCAGACGGTTGGTTGGGTTTTGTCCATGTGAGTGGAATAAAACTTTTCTCACCAGCTAAACCCACAAAGTATCTAAAAGCCATAAATAATGGGTAACCCCTATAACTTGCACCTGCCTGCTTTATTTGATCAAGGCTGTGAGGACCCAGAGGGAGACTCCGGGGCCCCCAAGTGCTGACGGCTGCTCATGGGAGAAGCCGCCCAGACACATTTTCAGTGAAAACGTTTGTTTTCATAGGGGGGTTAGAAATAATTCTGATCCAAGTAATAATTTTAAATGGAACGGTCCTAACAACAATTCTTCCACCAGGCAGAGAAAGGAGAGAAGGTGTGGGAAGACGTCAGGAGGACTGCCTGGCGGCCAGAGGATGCAGGAGCAGGTGTGACCAGCAGATCACTAGGACAGAAAGTGAGCGTGGAAAGGCTGTTCTTTCCGAAAGGCAGAAACGCATAAGACCAGCCACAGGTGTGTAAATACGGGAGACTCAGAACTGGGTGTATCTGTCACACCTAGAAAGATTTTTGAACTGTTTGAAATTATTTGGACCCTTTCACAGAATAACTTGCCCTGTTTAGAAATATCATTACAACATGATCAAAAGTAATTTTTTTCTGAAAATAGTTATCTGACATTTGCATATCATAAAAAGTATGACGTTAGTATAAGTTTACAGTGGGAGAGAGATTTAGATATGCTTGCTTTTACCTCTATATTCTATACAAAATTCTCAAATTTCCAAGACCCTGTTAAAAATATAAGCAAGTTATGGTCAAATGATCATGAACTTCTTTATCGTGTTTTTAATGTATTAAATGACCTAAAATAACACTTGAAAAATGCTTCTTTGATGCAAAGCTAGAAAATAGGACTATAATAAATGTATTTGCTAATACCATTTTTCAAATTAACAAATCTGTTTTCTATAATATACTACCAAGATGCATGGTGCTTCTTAGGGCCCATTCCAAAGGACAAACCACTGTTTAAGCCATTTCTTAATTCAGCAGGAATTAAAGGACAAGACTCAAACAATGGGATCTTTGCAGAATTGCTTTTTGAGGTTGTACATAATGACCACTAATCTAAAGAGACTCCTATTTTGACAAAAGTTGCCAAAAAGCTAAAGATGATTCAAACAACTCCAAGTATTTGAAGTAGTGAAAGAAGATATCAGAAGAGAGTAACTGAAATGCCAATGGATGCAGCGTGCACCTGTCATTTTGATCACGACCCTGGAGTTCAGTGGCACCATCTCGGCTCACTGCAACCTCCACCTCAAAGGTTCAAGCGATTCTCCTGCCTCAGCCTCCCTAGCAGCTGGGATTACAGGAATGCACCATCACACACAGCTAATTTTTGTATTTTTAGTAGAGATGGGATTTTGTCATATTGGCCAGGCTGGTCTCGAACTTCTGACCTCAGGTATTCTGCACCCGTGGGCCTCCCAACGTGCTGGGATTACAGGCGTGAGCCACCACGCCCGGTGCCTCCCCTTCTGATGTTCTTGTGACTCGTTCACCACAGAAGAGACTAACTTTAAAAAGGCGTTTGTTTTTCAGGTGAGATCCTGCCCGTGAATCCCAGCACCGGGTCTTGTAGCCACCTGTGGGTTGCGCTTTTAGGGTGCAGACAGTGTGGACGAGAAGAAACACCTCCCATCTGGCCGGTTTTGAATCCAGATCGAATGTGGGCAAGTGGTTAATAGCTCTAAGCAACGAGTCAAAATAAAAATGGGAAATTTAATCAGAATGTCTGAAACCACTGCACCCTTGAATTCTGGGTTTCTGGACCTCCACACCCAGAGGCCACAGTGGAGGTGGCCACGGCGAGACTGTACCCTGAGCCTTCCTTTGGGCACAAAAAGCCACGCATCTGGGGAGACCTGAGGGGAGGCACACTTGGACCCAGGTGTTTGAGACCAGCCTGGGCAACAGCGAGACCTTGTCTCTTAAGAGAGAAAGAAAATAAAGAAAAAACAAGAAGCCCCTCCCCTGCCTCAGCGCCCTCTCCTTCCGGCCTCCAGATGCGCGCTGTGCCTGATCTCACTGACGTCTCAGCACCTGAGATGGGAGCAACGCAGGGAGGTGCTCACAGCTGCCCGGATCGTAGGTGAACCTGGACCTCTGCGACCTTACCATGGCGTCCGCTCCCGCCTCCTGTAACACTGAACAAGGCGGGGATTGGTGGGACCTCGCTTGTGGCCCACGCTGGCCCTTGGGGTTCGTGCGTTTGCCCACGGTGGTTTTTGTCAGGACTCACGAGCATGCAGGTCTGGGTGCCGTCTGGACCTCCAAGGCCGCGGTCCTGGCCACCCTGAGGTCTCCGTCCCTGCCCCTCCCTCTGGGAGCAGGGGGCAGATCTCAGGAGTCAAGTTTGCTGCATCCGTAAGGAGCAGGTGAGAGGAGTGGGGATGAGGCCGCGCCGACGACGGGAACAACGGGAGCTGAGGAGTGCCGGTGCAGTGACGACGCCGGTGCAGTGACGACGCCGGTGCAGTGACGACGCCGGTGCAGTGACGACGCCGCGCCTGCACCACACAATTAGCAGGGGCAGGGATTAGACAGTGTTGCCTCCCAAGGCAGAGCGTCTGTCCAAAGGCAGACAGTCCTCCCGCTGGGTGGAGGAACTCCCATGACTGACACCGTGGGCCTCCCCCTCCCAACATGTGCCCAGGACGTCTGGGGGGTGCAGGGTCGCACTGCGTGTCCTCTCACTGTCTGTGGGAGACCCCAGACACAGCTTTCCATCAGCGTGTTGGCTGCCTGGGCATCACCAAGGGTGACTTGGGACGTGGCCCACCTGTGGCCCACGCGGCCCACACGTGGCACGCTCTGCCATGCTTCACTCCAGTGCCAGGTGAGGGCAGCTCACGGCGCAGGCCCAGCCAGGCAGACTGCACTCAGTTCCAGCGCACGGCTGAGCTCAGCTGCAGCTGCATGGCCCCTTCAGGCACTGACTGTGATTACATTTAAGCGTCCCTGTGCAGCAAAGTCTGCTGGGCTGGCCTCCCCCAGCGTTTTGAGGAGCGTGGGACCCCACCCAGAGCCCCATTCTGTGGTAACCTCAGTAGATCAAACACGGGACCGGCATGGCTGTGGCATCCGCAAGGTTGCTGCAGTTAAATGTGGGTTCTCAGTAGCACCGCTGTCTCCACTGTGAGCAGAATCTCAGCCCCACAGACACAAGGGGGTACCCAGGGACCTGCCAAGCTGGCTACTGCTAAACTGGGGTGCACTAAGCACCCATTTATTACATACAGGAGTGTGAGGGCCTTACGTGAGGGGCCGTGACACCTCCCACCCTGCTTTTAAGCAAACATGTTCAAAGAGAAAAGCACACTTTCGACTTGCGGAGTATGTTAGGAGGGGGTGAATTTTAATTCCAGTGGATGGGTCACCAGGATCAAGTCACACCACGTTGTACTACACGGGAAAAGATGGGTATGGCAAAGTGAATTCCAAGGAACAAAGATGACTCCATGTGGAATAAAACGTACCTACGCAGAGCACGGCCATGCCTATGCGGAGTATGGGTGTGTCCAAGACCAGGGTGCTTCTAAGCAGAGCGAAGGTGTGTCCATGCGGGAGCATGCATCCAGGAAGAACAAGGCTGTGTCCACGTGGAACAAGGCTGTACAAAGAACAAGGCTGTGTCCACAAAGAACAAGGCTCTGTCCACGTAGAACAAGGCTGTGTCCACGTGGAACAAGGCTGTATTCATGCAGATTAAGGCTGTGTCCGTGTAGAGCCAGGATGTGCCCATGTGTATAAGGCTGAGTTCATGCAGATCAAGGCTCTGTCCATTGGAACAAGGTTCTGTCTGCGTACAACCAGGATATGTTCATATCGAAGGTTATTCACAGAGCACAGACACATCTCTACTGAACAGGGTTTCTCTGGGATTCGAGCTCTGCTCCCCTAATGCCTGTGTCTCTCGTGCCACGTGGACGTTCACACACACTTCCTTGAGCCGGGCCATTGAGCACTCGACGTGTAGGGGACGGATCAGGTTTTCAGGGCTGCAACATCAGAGCCTCACAGACTTGAGGGCTTCCCATGGAATGTATTTTCCTGCCATCTTGGAGCT